>NC_047024.1:20026194-20180369 GCF_902652985.1 Pecten maximus
TTTAGTGATGACCTAAAGTTAGGAAAGATCATAATAAGGAAAATACAAGTATAAATCTGTATAACATTTGGTACCATTTCCAATTAATAAACATTATTAACTTTTTTCAATTATTCCATGGTTAACAACTTTGTTTCAATTCTTAAAAAAGTATGATATCCGAGATAAAATGATTATGTCCGAGATAAAGTGCTAATATCAAATTGATTTCTTTTCATAACAGACTTGTCCAAGGAATATTGCTGACCGGGTCAACCTAGGATTAATACCCTCGTCTGAGGAGGGATGGCCGGTGGCCTGTAGAGCTCTGAGGTCTTCTGGAGGCTTTCTTCATATCCATAGTAATGTCACTTCCAAGCATCCCAGTAACACAGACATTGGTAACCATGGAGATACTATAGACAAATCTGATTCTTCAATATGTTTGAAATATGGAAATGCAAATCATGTCAGTTTGAAAGGCAGTACAGATATTGATGATTTAACTCAAGATAAAAGCGTTGCATTCAATGTCAACAAGGATTCTTCAAAGAAAGAATTAAATATGGCAGAATCTGAAGGAAAAGCAAACAACAGGAAGAAAAAATTCTGTAACAGTGATATTTGTGATGATGCCAGTCAGTGTACTGTGAAATGTGAACGCGACAAAAACAATCTATCCTGTGATAATACTTCCAAAAACCAAGACAATGTCGGAGAAACGACTGTGATAGCTTCTGGAACTTCTAATCAAGGTTTTCCATCTTTGAAAAAAATATGTTCGTGTAAAAATAAAAAAATCAATCAACGGTCTGCAACTGAAATCAGTAAAGGAGACTGGCATCTCTGGGCTGAGGATGTAGCCCAGAAAATATCACAGTTGTGCACCCAGGTCCGCAATGATAATTGTTTATGGACAGCTAACATTATTCACATTGAACATGTCAAATCATATGCTCCACATGTTGATCACCTGGTACTCGACCTAGAATGTCGACCCGCGACAGATAAATAAAAACAAAAAATTTTGTTCATTTTCTAGTTTCATTGTATCTTTATTTTCGCATGGAATTCCAATTCCAATAATTGATCTATTCACCAATTAGTGCTAATCAATAATTTGATAAACTCTCCACCATTTTTTCCCCTAGTTAGAGGACTATATCATAAAGATACACGTGTCATATCCTCAGAGTTAATATTTATTTTTTCCAGAAAAGACATGAAAAGAGTCTTTGACATTAAATTACCTGGTACATTACATATACATATATGTACCAAAATCAAAAATTTACAAAAAAAACTCTTGATTTAAAATGTTATTTTCAAATTTAGGTAAAACAGTTTCAAATCTTAATATTTTACAATGAGAAATAAGAAACAATATTATGCTAAGAAAACTGTTTGATTTATGGATGATCCAAGGTTTATCTTTGAGGACAGGAATATGTTGATTATCATTGATCACCATAAGAAACTGGACTGTCTACTGTCAATGATGTTTTTAGAGATTGTGAGGTTGTGACATTGACAGCTACTTGGTAGGAACAAAGCTTTGTCCACAAGAGTTTCTACCTCCTTCGTGGAGAGTTTCAACTCTGCTATACCTTTGGTAAGAACGGAATTCACCGAGTCGGAATCCCTAACCATCGTTCCCAGGAAATACAGAGACTGTGCTCTAGATATAAATCCTGCTAGACATCCTTCTCTCTCAAAGGTGTGTATTTCCTCAAGATACCTCCCACCATTCTCTCCGCTCTCACCGTAAAATCTCCATACTTTTCGGGCATTTGTTAGGTATATGTTGTCTCCATATCCATATGCATGCAACCAGTTAAAACTTTGTCCTATTTGCCCAAGTGGTAGGACAGTTTCTATTACTGTACATTGGTTTGTATTTGTATCAAAACACTGTACAAAGTCATATATACTGTTTGGATCTTCATAACAGATGCCACTGAAGAGGTAAATGTTTTTGTCCGAAACGGCCACTGCTGCCTTGGCGACGGGGAAACACAGAAAACCACATTCTATCCAGTCGCCATCTACACCAGAGGAGAAAGCAAACATCAAAACAGACCTTGTCGTATCCATGCTACTGTTGCTCCCCCAGGAGTCTTCCTCTCGATATCCACCAAGAACATACACATTCTCCCTCACTACTGCCATACAATGGTGTTGCCTTGCCTCGTCCAAACAGGGTAGTGGAGTCCAGTTATTCTTTGTGCCGTCGTACTGCAGAAAGTCATTTCCTCCAGTCAGGAGCAGACGTGATTGAGTGTAAGTACAGGTCTGGTAGCCTGCTGTTTGCTGTTCTGGAGGAATGAGTAATTGCCATGTCTTATCCCCATAATGATAACACCAAAATTCCTCGCTGTGCGAATAATTCTCAAAATAACCTAATACTACGAGCACTCTTTCACGTTCATAACAGGGTCTGAAGTCGCATCGCACAGAGTCAAAATTAGCTTGAATGCCAGGATTTTCTGAAAATAATCTGGTTTCATTCATTATACTTTGTAATGCTGTTTCCTTTAAGAAAGGAAAAGATTCCTCAATGAATTGCATTCTCAACAAAGGGAAATGAACATGGCAGAAAACTTCAAACAAAAATTCCTTTCTTTTAGTTAGATTGTGTTGAAACCAATTAGTCACAGCTGAACAAACAAATTCTTCTGAACTTGCATGTAAGTTTTGATGAGAAATGAGGAATATCAAGTCTTGGCTTTTGAGTTCAAGAAAGTCTGATGTTTTTGTAAACTTACAAAAGTTTTGAAGGACATATCTTTGACATGTGTTCTGTAGCTTTGTAAGCTGAGGAAAATCTTCCACTGATGTTTTCCATAAATTGCACACATTATCAAGACTAACTGCTTTGCTTAATGTTTCTTCACAAATCGCCTGCAAGGACTCAATCTGGAAATATACTGCCAATGGTAACAAA
Organism: Pecten maximus; assembly: GCF_902652985.1. NCBI lineage: Eukaryota > Metazoa > Mollusca > Bivalvia > Pectinida > Pectinidae > Pecten > Pecten maximus. The sequence goes on from NC_047024.1 coordinate 20,029,118, forward strand.
TCAAATGTGTCGCTTACACTTGTCACTTTGCCATTGTAGACAAAATGGAGCATTTTTCTGATGAGGTTATCTTCAAAAACATCCAACTTGATTTCCTCTTGCTCACTTTCTTTCATTCCAATCGTGAACATAGATTTAAAGAATGAAGAAAAAGTGCTAAGGATAATCCTGTGGCATGGAAATCGCTGATGTTTGGTCACCAGCGTCACATCACAGAACTGACCCTCATGGAGAAAAGTAGAAAGTCCATTCCTTAAGGCAGAATGATGAATCTGACTGATAGCCTCGCCATCACTATCCAGTATCTTGTCTTGTACATCTTCCACAGTGATGGATGATTTCTCTGATGCTCCTTCGGCCATCATAGTAAGATTTTAGATGAGCTTTCCGTTCAGTATGACTGTGATGCAAATCATTTACTGCTTAATATTTTGCATTTCATTCTGACAAATTCAAATACAATATATCATCTTATAGCAGGTGTGTTTGACTTGAAATTGTCCCAAAAGTGATGCATCTTTGAATTTTCATCATCACTTCTGTTCGAAGATTCTTACATGCATCTGAAAAGACAAAAATACAGATTCTTAGATATTTAACAGGTAATGTTTAATGTCCAAATCTGTTAAATTAATTTGAATAACTTAATTCACCATTGATCTCACTCTGACCACAGGCACATGTAGGCATTTGAAATTCTGACAGAAAATTGAGATATGTAGTATAAAAAATCAGGGTGTTATTTAGTACATGTCACCTTATTACTAGCACAGACTAGCAGGTGCTAGCAGGGATTTCCTTTTAGCCTAGTAGTAGCATGGCATGCTTGAATTGAGACACAGGGACACGTTACAATAATAATGTATGTATAAAATATATGGGGGGTCGATATAAACATAACACGTGTTATGTTTGTATCGACCCCCCATATATTTTATACATACATTATTATTGTAACGTGTCCCTGTGATTGAGAGGAAGAGGTCGCCATAATTTTAGGGCAAGACTAACTTTAGGTTAGTTCACAGGTTATGTTTGTATCGACCCCCCATATATTTTATACATACATTATTATTGTAACGTGTCCCTGTGACTGAACAGATACAGTTCTACTTTTGTGCTAACTTTTCGCGGCTGAAATTTTAAAACATTGCTTACATTAATGGAGACATCATTGGTAAAATAAAACAACTGGTCTCAACAGAATCGCATTCTCGGATACCTGCAGAACACGGAACACGGAAGGGGCACATGGCGTCCTTGGCGACATTGTCAATTCATGGGAGGTAACTCTAATTGATCTGCTCGGAATTAGGCAGCGTGCCATCAATATTACACTATACTGTAAGAAGGAAAACAGTTACATGTTCTCTCCTCGATCTATACAATTTCCTTCCGATAGGCTACAACACACCGCATTGAAATATCTAACGGAGCTTGAAAGACATCGTATATGCCTAATTAATAATTGATGAACAAACAACTTAAAAGTGATAAAAAATGTTTGACGCTTCATTCTTGGACGAGGGGCATGGATATATAAGTTGTAGGTATGGGGCGCCGTTTTACCTTTTATTCTCAATTAGTGAACCGCTTAGTTGTATAATATATGGATACTCCGATAACATAAAGAGGCCGCTACACCCGCAGGGGCTTGACACGATTTTCCAAATGATGGTCCATATATATATATATGTATGACACTATAATACATATATATGGACCATCATTTGGAAAATCGTGCCAAGCCCCTATGGCTACACCGGTCAATTTATAATCTGACCTTAGTATGCCGACTGCGCCGTCTGTTAAAATTTCTCGCTTGTAGACTGGGCTGAAATAGGCCTACTCAATACACTATTTTGATCCTCAAAATAATTTATGTATATGTTGTCTTAGGTGTTACACTTTTATTTATTTTATATACTTGTCTGTGAAATAAGAGAGCCGCGCAACTCTATCCCGTTGTGTGTTTCTACAACAATGCATGTTTATTTGAAATAACAATAGGTTTGATATAACAATATTAGGTTTGGAATAACAATGTTGATGTTTATTGATCTATGCATGTATAATTACGTACACTAGTAACTCCAGGATCGTGCCCACAAAACCACAAAACCTTCCCTTAAAACCCATCATCGACGCAGTCATGCATATCATATCAAACACGTGACAAATTAGCCATGCATCACTGCAGACAGTGATACAAATGTAAAAACGGCGATAAAAATATCACACTACCACGTATACCTGGGTATTCACAACAACGAAGGTAGGATGAAAAAGGGGGATTTGATTAATAATTTGACCAATATTATCATTTGATCAATATGTGATTGTACATTACTCAAATAAAATGTGTCACTTCCAACATTTAATGGTTGGGCTTGACCGATAGAGTTGACTAGGTTGCTTGTTGGGTTTATCACCCCGTGAACAACCAGTGTCCTTTCGAGGCGGAGTCTCCTTGTAGTAGTTGGTGACTACCTCACTGTACAACATACTAGAGGCCCGTCGCATGCTATCCAGAGGTAAAGTGTCTTAGCTAAGGACACATCCACGTCAGCACAGACCGGCCCGTTCCTCGCCTTCATTAGAAACACAAAACGACACGGGCTGGCAGCATCGAGTTGAGGGGTCATCATTTGATATCCCCTTTTCAGCACAAGACGGTCATTAAGACGAGACTTATTTGAATTAATCATAAAGATATTTTTTATCAATGCAGTTCCTGTTGGGGATAGGAGGGTGGGGTGGGGCCCAATAGGGTTCTTTGGTTCAAAAATCTCTACGAGTAATCAAGAATAAGAAAATTATGAAAGCCACATATTTTGAAATATGTTTTTCAATCCTTGTGTAAAAGAACATTGAGAATCAAAAATAGCAACCCGGCTATATTATTCAAGACAGCAAATGGCACAATTACAAATTAGAATATGATATGAAAAGATTGTCAAAAGATTAGCAATGATCCAAAATTGGTGTCAAAAACGTTAGCAGATGACAAAACAAGGGATAAATATAATGATTTCGGTAATATTGATAGAAGAGAGAAAATGAGGGGACATACAAAATGAGGCCAAACGTTTGGAAGAAGGTAGGCAATTGAAGAAAAAATCACTACACGGAAGAAAATAGTTCATACCGATGCGTTGTGAACAGTCTAGTTGTGTTTGATGTTGCCACCTGGGTGTGGGTCATTGGAGAAGGAAATTAAACACAAGTGGAGTGAGATGTCATTATCGCCAATGCCGGTCGCAAGAGCAGCAATTATGCCCGAGGTAGTAATATATTTAGACGAATAGTTTGCAGCTAAACCCGGGCATTCTTTGTATTTGGAGGATGAGCTATGATACTGACTGCATTCTTTGCAGAGAGTTTGCAGATCTTCAACACATATTGTCATTCTGTGCGACATGCAGTTCTAGGAAATCGAAGATGCCTATGGCGCCATGATGATTTGTAGCAACAGTAGCGAGTAACATATAATCTATTAAGCATAAATTAAGAAGAAGGAAGCATTTCAAGGGAAAGAAAATGTCATCCAAATTCCGGTTCCGGTTTCTAAGTAACGCATAATAGTATAATATGAAAATCAAACCATTTCAAGAGATATAAAATGTCACCCAACTTCCGGTTCCGGTTTCTCAGTAGCGCATAATAGCATTACATGAAAAATAAACATTAAATCACACGAAATAAGAGAACATTTCAAAAAGTTTACTCCACAAAATGATCCATAATGTATCACATTAGATTTGTTATATGAGAACTGATTATAAATTATTATATACAGCATAATTCGAAAAGACTTGTACTAGATCTAATATTGATAAGTCTGATAAAACAACAAAGAATACCGACATGTAAAACGAAACCGAAACCCTCACTACAAAGAAAAATAAGGAGTTACACGGAAACACTTGAAAATGTTCATGCAAGGGGACCAGACATTCCACAAGGGCAAGCGTCCATCATACAGTAAGGTAATTTGAATGTCGAGTGGCCCTCTCTCTCACACATAAAACATTATGAATGTGTATCAAGTGTCAAATGTATTATATAACTTTATTTAACACTGTGATATTAGGTCTTCAATCTCAATAAATGTCCACTTAGCTTGGCATAAGGATATGACGGTATTATAATTAGGAAACATCCCGAATAAGCCATCTTTGGCATAACTAGCAACAGTTTATCAGCATACAACCATTCTCTATATTGACACAATAAAACGCTTCAGCTGTCGTGTTCCAAACAACTTGTCACATATAAGTACTCACTTTCACGATAGAACACCGTTTCCATAGAAATGTCATCACGGTACGTTATTGAAACACATTCCCTTGGCGTTGATGGCGATAAAATCAATATTTGTTCCAGCGGCAGTATCAGATTCGCTCACCTATTTCTAACACACCACACCACCTGTCAGGTAACTGTCACCATACCTGTATTATCAGGAACTAGGCTCAACGACACGCAGTGACGGATGTTCTAAAATCTTACGCAAGAGAAATGTTGGAACAAATTCGGGTTTTCGATATTGTCGATAACACATAAGGTAAGCTATGTCGTATTACATCAAGCCATTACTGTATATATATATATGTTAACAAGCTCGACAACTTCGCAGTTAGAGCGAGACCTATCGGATACAAGAAAAATGCCATTTGGATGGTTGCACATTGTCCACCTCCGACAATTCTGTCTTTACTTTCTCAAGTTCGCGCTTATAACTAGTACAGGGTCAACCACATGTAAAAAATATGTAGACCATCTTTATATATAAATATGGTATTAGGATATTATCTATCAATAAAGTCTGGTTAATCATAGTGTTTTGGGTTTGGTGTTTTGGCTTCATGTTGACTTGGTTATATTTCAGTAGAAGGGCGAACACTTTCCTATTTTTTACGAGTTAGTGAAAGATAGTAAAAATATTCCCACCTCTTGCAGCATATAACACTTATTTATCAATAAAGCATAAATATTCTTTTTTTATTACGTTTTCTGTATCAGTGTATCACGGTATGAACTACTGGTAACATATACTGTGTAATTGGAAATATTCGCGGAGGATTTAAATTCAGCTATATTCGCAGTAATTACAAATAGAGCGAAAATAAAAATCCGGCGAATGTTTATATATGCATTGAAATTTAAAGAAGTGTTTGCTGCAGATGTTACAAGGCGTTATTGGGCTAACTTTAATACCCAGGAACTAAGTTCATCTGGAACAACCGCCAAAATATTAGTCCTGTGAAATTTAACATGTATACAGTAGAAGGATTTGTGTTTCATACTAGTATGTGAAATAGATGACACGATCGAAATTGGTTGTTTTATCTCTTTGGACGGGAGATCAAAATTAAGATCAACATGTCCTTCTTCATGACATTGCTATCCTATGTTCACCTTCGTTTGAAATCGAGATATAAAACCTGCTTCGATGACCAGAGGTCAATTAAAGTTCATAAGGGCTTTGTACATGAGTCTCCAAAACTACAAAATTTGACGGAAAATCAAAGAGGAAACTTTATTATGAACATGTTCGTAAATATGCTCGGTAGGTGACCGATTTAAAACTTGTTTACCTTGGTATTTAGGCTGGGTTTTTTTTAAAACGTTGATTTTTTTCATACTTCTAATCCTAGCCTGGGATTAATTTCAATATTGTTAGAAAGCTTTTTGCTTCGAGAGTAACAAACAACGAATATATTGAACGAAGAAAAAGAAGGAAAGAAAATATCGTTTGTTAATGAATAATAAGCAAGGGCCCCTTCCCTTCATGCTTATAAGTTCATTTTTGTCTGTTTTTTTTTATTGTTGTTTTTTTTTTTGCTTTTTGGGGTTTTTGTTGTTGTTGTTGTTGTTGTTTTTTTTTATTAATATTATTTCTTTTTATTTGTCCAAAGAAAATGGCTTCCGCTTCGCAGTCGAACCCGTATTTGAATGACAATAACTAAACACGAGTAGTTCACAAGTGACCAATTCAAATCGATAGATGTTGAGCGTGTTTGTACGGGTTATGTGTGTAGGGCGTTGTATGGACATAAATGGGAGCATGTGATGAGTATACATGTAAAATACATGGTGTGTTAAATGTCAATTTTATTTTTATTTTACAACAATTGCGATACAAGTTAAATAAATTTATAATCAATCACGCTTGTTGGTCCCGGATGTGTAGGCTCATAATGTGAGAGGAAACCGGAGTACCCGGGGAAAACCCATGAGATCGGGTAGATGACTTTAAACCTTTTCACGTCCGACCGGGGAATCGAACCCCGGCCGCCTAGGTGAAAGGCACGTGTGTTACCACTGTGCCACCCGACCACCCTGGAGTGTTTAGATCGTTTTGGATGAGTCGATGATTGTGTGGTAATAATGATAATATTTTTTCAGGTAAAAGGCACAATCTTAATACAATTTTTAAACTATCAAAGAATACTAATATGTGAATAAAACTGTAGTTCTAGCTCAAAATCGATAACAGAACAATGTTGTTTCGAAATTGTACGGCTTTATTAACGACACCAGCCATGGAAATCTAGCTAAATCCACGCAATATCATATTTTCAAAATACCAGACAAATTGATAACGATAGTTGCAGATTAAATGAGCAAGAAAAACGCCGATGTTTATATCAGGTGAAGAAATTGAAATTTCACAATGGGATTAGGACAGTTTGCTCTGCATCAGACAGCAACGTTCAAAACCTTGTGTTGTAAGTTTCATCATCAGTTTGTAGTTATCACACATCGTGATACTGAAAATAAACCACCTGATTATGTCGAATTAGCGGTACCATGCAGATTCATCACGATAAATTCACAGTACGAATACCACACAGATAGTGGTATATAAAGGCGACTCTATTTGTCATGTTAGGTAAAGATCGAGATGAGCCTCTGGTGTGTATTGATGTGTTGCGTCCTTTAAGGGACTATATGGTTAAAAAAAACACGATGAGAAAAGGATATAAAACGTTATATTTCCTATGAGTATGTTACAAAACTAACACTTTCTGTTAATTACAAAAAATAAAAGTCACTGCAACTATTTATGACAGATATCTAAAAAAAAATAAAGAATGTAAACATTGCGGTCTCAATCTAATTCATAAATTACAATTCTATTACAATTTCTGAGGTTGAAATCTAAGGTAATACAGGTTCAGGGGCTACACACAACCAATATGGTTAACATTGTCATTCAAAGACATCTCATTGATGTATGTGAAAGTGACATTAAAGAAAACTTTTGCTACTTGTTTTGTGAAAGTCAACTGTGAAAGTAAACTGCAGATTTAACCTCATATGAAATTTCATAAGATAGGACCACGGCTATTTATCATGCACATACGGATTCAATAAGGGTATTTTCAACCAGAAGGTCAAGCATTTTCATGATTTCGTTCTAAATATATTTCGTTTTGGACTTATTCATGTTTTTTTATGTCATATACTTACGACTATACAGGGTTTTTTTTATCCGTATCCTCTCATGGAATGAAATATTCTGATTACAGAAAAAAGAATGCTCCTTAAGCCTTGTTAAGCAGTTTACACAATTTTGAAATGAAATATCTTAATAGATAAAAAGACGTTAATCAGAATTCTAGATAGGTCATATTGTCACTATACAACTGTCACTCTGATTTGGTGTATTGCGAAGTTAAAGGTTGTCAACGACTAGCCAGTTGACAGGGATGGACGACAAAGAGCAATTGAAGCTTATCAACCTTTAAAAGTACGCTAGTCTCAAAGTCACATTAACGAATACGTTGATCAGGGATCCCTACCAGATTCAAACAGCAAACAAAACATTCGCACGGAATTCAGACTGAATTATCCAATGGGAACATGGGTAACGATATTGCTTCCTAAGGTCAAAGTTGTGGCTGAAAAGAAAGACACTCGATGCTCTACTGTGGAGAAATTCTAAATGTTATATTTACTGAGACCAAACTGTCTGGGTTTGTGACTGAAGACAAAACTGGGAATGAAGGTGTATAGGTTATACAATAATGGTTTGGTAATTTCAGGATTAAAGACCTGGGGTTATACTCCAACACGGTCGGTGTATGGTCTTGTTGTGAACCACCTCCCATCGTCTTTCTATGTTGTGGCCTACTATGATAAAATAATACTTAAAATTCCATCTCGAGTTAACACGACACACGGGGTTCGGTTTTCGTTAAAGGTCTCCTGCCTTTGAGGAATATTGACGCAACTCTGGTTACGTCTGGTTAATTGTGTGAATTGTTGCCCCCATCGGGTGTGAAATTACATGCCAAGAATGCACAGTCTGCACACTGACTGTTAAACAGACCCATCATATTCAATAATTAAGAAATTCCATTTAGTGGTATCAACATGAATAATTTCAGGAATAACTAATTTTAGTAGGCGTTGTCAGAAGTGCAATGCAAGTGAACTCATACCCCAAGCGAGATGAATCTATATGCATCAAGTTAGAAGTTCCAGTGACAAGAAGCCCTTAACAAACATTTGTTTTCACTTTGTAGGTCAAATGTCAAAGTATTAAAACGACCAACTTTTCAAATATGTCACTGCCTCAGCTAGGTGAACCCATGCCCCAAGTATGAAGTTCCAGTAGCAAATAGTGTAGGAGATACAGCCAAGACAAGTTTTTTTCTTGGTGCAGGTCGAAGGTCAAAATTTCAGAGTCAAGGTAACCGTTTTTGGTGACGCATTTGAACGACTATGATCTCCTGCACAGAAAGGTGGTAAGTGATTATCTTCTGGCAACGAAGGAGGCTGAATATCCACTGGAAACGAAGATGAAGGAGGTTGGATGATACAGTTTAACGAATAGAACTACAATGCTATAACCTACAGGGAAAAATGTTGAAGGAATATCTACAAAGAGCAAAAACTATGAGCAAGAAAGACAGCTTGGAACGATGACGAATGAGGCTTGGTTCTCTACTGGGAACGAAAGTGGGTTATTTACAAAGAATCAAGATATATTCTTTATTCAACTTAGAATTTAAAGTCGTAGATTGTTTATCAACTGAGAAATAATTTAATCAGATGGAATGAGATTGAATTCTCAAGACGACACTATTCAACGCATGATATCCCATACAATGTGTATACAGTTCTATTAACACAGCGAATATTATTGTCTCTGGAGAATAGTCAAACTCGGGTAGGCTTATAGGCTCTTGTCAAAGAGGAAATGTACATGTATGTATTTTTAATCTAAAACGCCCCGGTAAATCAATATTAGGGTCATTAAGGATTCAAGGATATTTTACTTATCACCAACCACTGTGACTCTATAAACCAACACTGCTAGGTCACGTCATGCTATGTTAAAATATATATGTTGCAATCTTTGACAACTTTGTGAGTTGTTTCATCTCTATATAGACAGCAAGGCTCATCATTGTACTCTACATATGATCTTGGAATCAGGTGATTTTTAAAATACTTTTTGAGTATGACAAACTATGCCTATAAAATTCGTACATCAATTGACTAAAAAAGCAGGTGACATTGAAAGTTTGAAATTAGTATCCAATTATTTCTAATTCAAATATTAGGATTATTTTTTTTATTTTATATTTTGTATTGATACCTGTCTAATTTGTCTGTGAATGATGTGAGAAATTTTGGTTTCATACTGATTCCTCTTGTTAAAATAGTCTTGTTCTAATAAATATTGTCTGAAACACAACTTTTCAACAGCTAAAGATATCGTGATGAAATTATGCATCAGTCGTGAGAACAGTGTACTATTATACGGTCTCTGAGACCTTCATTTCTAGATCAAAGATCAAAAAGATATCTTGGTGAAACTTTAAACATGATATATATTATTCGCTTTAATTCTGATAGTAATGTGTCTGAGAAACAGACGTTTAGTTACTTTTTCATTACAATAAATATGGACATGGTCATAAATATATATGTTTAATTTGCAATATTATTCATATAAAACACAAACCTTGATAAAATTGACAAAGCTAGCATGGTGTATGCCATTTCGCCATTTCAACTTTTTTGTATTATTCTTCTTAAAATTAGTAGGATATTTTAGTCTTTTACAAGTTAGGTCTGTTCCAAAATTCTTTTTATATCTTAACATCTAAGTAATTGGAACATTCTAACGTGAAAGAATTCTTTAATAACAAGAAACTGGGATTCCACACGTTCGTACAGTATTTAAGAAGTATTCATCATACGTACAGTATTCATAAGAAGTAGCCAGATTTGCTTGGTAATCGATTCTCAAAACGCGTGGAGGTACATTTCCAGTTTAAATATCAGTGAATGTAACTAGTGGCTCATACAAGGTTTATATTGACTGTAAATAATTGATTTGTTTTTCAGAATATTATTGATTTAAACAGTGTGTATCTGTAGATCTGTATATTGTGACTATTTCGTTATCGACAATATGTTATCTGTTATGCAGAAAATGACAGTTTCGGGTGATTTAGAGTAATGTTACCAAATTGAAATGCTGATGTCCGATATTTGGAGCTGGCAAAGCCTGTGTTTTGATACATTTCAATATCAAATCGATACTTTGCTCGCTGAACTATGTCGAGATATGACGAGTCTGGTGTGAACTAAGTCGAGATATGACGAGTCTGGTGTGAACTATGTCGAGGTAAGACGAGTCTGGTGTGAACTATGTCGAGATATGACGAGTCTGGTGTGAACTATGTCGAGGTAAGACGAGTCTGGTGTGAACTATGTCGAGGTAAGACGAGTCTGGTGTGAACTATGTCGAGATATGACGAGTCTGGTGTGAACTATGTCGAGGTAAGACGAGTCTGGTGTGAACTATGTCGAGATATGACGAGTCTGGTGTGAACTATGTCGAGGTAAGACGAGTCTGGTGTGAACCATGTCGAGGTAAGACGAGTCTGGTGTAAACTATGTCGAGATATGACGAGTCTGGTGTGAACTATGTCGAGGTAAGACGAGTCTGGTGTGAACTATGTCGAGATATGACGAGTCTGGTGTGAACTATGTCGAGATATGACGAGTCTGGTGTGAACTATGTAGAGGTAAGACGAGTCTGGTGTGAACTATGTCGAGATATGACGAGTCTGGTGTGAACTATGTCGAGGTAAGACGAGTCTGGTGTGAACTAAGTCGAGGTAAGACGAGTCTGGTGTAAACTATGTCGAGATATGACGAGTCTGGTGTAAACTATGTCGAGGTAAGACGAGTCTGGTGTGAACTATGTCGAGATATGACGAGTCTGGTGTGAACTAAGTCGAGATATGACGAGTCTGGTGTAAACTATGTCGAGGTAAGACGAGTCTGGTGTGAACTATGTCGAGATATGACGAGTCTGGTGTGAACTATGTCGAGATATGACGAGTCTGGTGTGAACTATGTCGAGATATGACGAGTCTGGTGTGAACTATGTCGAGATATGACGAGTCTGGTGTGAACTATGTCGAGGTAAGACGAGTCTGGTGTGAACTATGTCGAGATATGACGAGTCTGGTGTGAACTATGTCGAGATATGACGAGTCTGGTGTGAACTATGTCGAGATATGACGAGTCTGGTGTGAACTATGTCGAGGTAAGACGAGTCTGGTGTGAACTATGTCGAGATATGACGAGTCTGGTGTGAACTATGTCGAGATATGACGAGTCTGGTGTGAACTATGTCGAGGTAAGACGAGTCTGGTGTGAACTATGTCGAGATATGACGAGTCTGGTGTGAACTATGTCGAGATATGACGAGTCTGGTGTGAACTATGTCGAGGTAAGACGAGTCTGGTGTGAACTATGTCGAGATATGACGAGTCTGGTGTGAACTATGTCGAGGTAAGACGAGTCTGGTGTGAACTATGTCGAGATATGACGAGTCTGATGTGAACTTTGTCTAGATATGACGAGTCTGGTGTGAACTATGTCGAGGTATGACGAGTCTGGTGTGATGTGGGTAGCAAAGGATGTGTTACTACTGTCTAGATAAATGAAGTAAATAAACACCTAAATATATTTTATGATCGTATTGACCAGTAAAGTTCGGGGATGTTGGACAGTGGTTGAACGGAAATGTTATTAATTAACCAGACCAAAATGAATTTAAAATAAGAACGCTTAGGATGTTTCATCTATATGAGAAATGTTTTAAGTTCTTGATTATAACTATAGCTCTTTCAGTCCGTTTCCAATAGTAGCATATTTCTGAAAGTACTAATCTATCCCCCCTCCTCCCACCCACCACCACCACCTAACAATAACCACCACAACCACCATCACCACCACAACCACCACCACCACAATGCCCCTGCCCTGCGCATAATTATTAAAATATCAAAAAGAGTTAATATAATCATCAATATTGATGAAATTCCTTATCCTAAAGACGAATACATAGGCTTACTCTATCCACGAGAAAATTATTGTTGTATCGTTTTGGATAGAATGATATCACAAATATGTTTTCACGACTGAGGAATATACCTAGTCACACAGTCCATATACACATTTGTATAAACGTCATGAAGTATGTATATATGTAGTCTATATTTAGATTAAATACCATAAAGGGAGTTAAGATTGTACCAAGTTGATGCCTTGAGTACAATTATATCGATTTCTTAAATCTTTATGGCATTCCAAGTGATACACTATTCATTCCTAGAAACATTTCTATGGATTTTGAATAAGTGCTTTCATAAAATCTATTTTTAGATAACAAGGATGGTTGTGAAATATACAAAATGATTCCTAAACTTGGTTGCCTCCATACCCACACACATCCAAGTTAAACAAGACATGTAATCAAAGAAAACCATTTCGATTTTAAACATCAAATTTAATTTCAAGCTTGATTGGTTTTCAGTAACGAAATTATTGACAAATGTTGGGAATTTATATTAGCATGATAATATCCTTCTTATCGATAATTTCAATCTGTCATTAACAAGGAGTGTAAATAAAAACAAAAATCTAGATTTGCATGGAGACTCCTGAAAATGTACAAAGAAATTTAGACCAGGTGCTCCGGAAGAGTAAACGTCTGATGCTTCATCAACAACACCCGCAATACAAATTTAGCTCACATCCGGGATAAGTCATAATCCCAAATGAGGATTAGGTTGGTGTCATATCAACAAATGTTAAATACGTCTGACTTCATATCGAATAAGGAAATAGAATATTTCCAAATGTGATCATGATGTCGACCACGGAACTCAATGTTCTTCATCAAACTGCATCTCTCGAAACCTTGTGTTGTTAATTTCTATGTCAGTAATCGACATCTGTTACGGAAATCGTGATATTGGGATTGAATATCAAATCAAATAGGACACGTTAACACCATAGATAGGGGATGCAGGGATGTTGCTATCTAGCAATGGAAAATTAACACTTGGAAATTTGAAACTATCACGCTTATCATACAGCTGATATGTAAATTGTTACTGTTGGTAATGCTGTTTTACTGTTCTTGTAAAAAACAAAACAAAAAGAAAAACAAACAAACAAAAACAAAAAAACAAAAACAAAAAACAAAAAAACGAAAAACTAGCGAAATACTAAAAACTATGTTTCTCTTTTTCATATAAAGACTGATAACAATTTGTGGTAACAATTGAACTTAGGTTGCGTGTTAGGTTTTTGTCTCATCAGGATATTTGTTCCTTTAGATAATGGTTGTTTGGGCGTTTGTACTTCATGATCCTTGTATAGACAAGCAGACATTGGTATCGTCCTCACTACTTTTATAAGGTGTTTAATGTTTTTAGCAAAAGATTTCTTCAAAACACTTTAATTTATATAATCAATAATGTTTCTGATTAGATTTCATTGCCATGTATGGCATATGCTGTTTTTGTTTGATTTTTTGCTTTATTTGGGTAGAGATTGTATGGAAATGTCTTTTGCAATGCGTACAATTTAACTAATGCATTAAAAGCATCATCTTTTGACAGTGTTAACTTCATTTAAAGAACTAATCGTAATGTATATTTTTTCAGTTAAAGGAAAGCTGAAAAGGGCACCATGAACTGGATTCTACTTGCCTACATACTTTTTGGATGTCTAGTCTACGCAGGTTAGATTTTATATATCTCATTTTGTATACAATGCCACATAGTGAAAACACAATGCCTGTAGGTGGTTCAGTACTGGTTTCGTGTTGATGCACTTTAACATTTGCACACTAATTGAGCACAATTACTAGTACTTAGTTCATGAACCATAACAACATGGCTGTTTGTATGAACTGAAATGGGTTACACCTTTATTGTATAAAGGTCATTAGGGAACTGTATTCATTACTAGCATCATTATTAACAATATCAGTACGTATGCTTGCTTTTGATAGTGGTTTCACAATATGCGATGATATGTAATTTATTATGATAATATTTATTTATGTGTACTTGCCACCGAAGCGTTATATAACTGCAAGAGATAGTTAGTAAGAACTAAAACCAATGTAGAATTCATTGTCATAGATGTTCTAAGCATTTAATTGGAGGTTAGTTATTGATAATTCAATTTGTTTGTATTTCTTTGTTTTCACTCTTTCTTCATTTGATTAATATACTGAAGAACTGTATACATGTCCAAAAGGTAGCCAATCATAGCATAACAATAACCACATATTCCTTTTAGGTACGTGTTATAATAATGCTATATATATACACTACACAATTTGATGCTTGCTTACAACACTGTCATTTACCATATACATGTAGCTGGTTATTTTGGCAAGGTTTTGAAATGGTAAACTATGAACTGCTACACGTTAGCGTCGCAAAAACTAAATTCGAACCGGCTATATTAGATATACGTCTCTGTATCAGAACACCCGTCATAATTGATCGAAAATAAGGTACAATACGGCAAGTCTTAATCGCTAAAATAGAATACGAGGTAGGACAATCGCTAAAATAGAATATGTGGTAGGACAATCGCTAAAATAGAATATGTGGTAGGACAATCGCTAAAATAGAATGCGAGGTAGGACAATAGCTAAAATAGAATATGTGGTAGGACAATCGCTAAAATAGAATATGTGGTAGGACAATCGCTAAAATAGAATATGTGGTAGGACAATCGCTAAAATAGAATATGAGGTAGGACAATAGCTAAAATAGAATATGAGGTAGGACAATCGATAAAAATAGAATATGAGGTAGGACAATCGATAAAATAGACTATGAGGTAGGACAATCGATAAAATAGAATATGAGGTAGGACATTCGATTAAATAGACTATGAGGTAGGACAATCGCTTCAATAGACTATGAGGTAGGACAATAGCTAAAATAGAATATGTGGTAGGACAATCGATAAAAATAGAATATGAGGTAGGACAATCGATAAAATAGACTATGAGGTAGGACATTCGATTAAATAGACTATGAGGTAGGACTATCGCTTCAATAGACTATGAGGTAGGACTATCGCTTCAATAGACTATGAGGTAGGACTATCGCTTCAATAGACTATGAGGTAGGACTATCGCTTCAATAGACTATGAGGTAGGACTATCGCTTCAATATACTATGAGGTAGGACTATCGCTTCAATAGACTATGAGGTAGGACTATCGCTAAGATAGACTATGAGGTAGGACTATCGCTAAGATAGACTATGAGGTAGGACTATCGCTAAGATAGAATATTATATATTAGGTAGGACATTCGTTAAAATAGAGCAATTGCTGAAATTAGATTTTACGCTTAAACACTAAATTCTACGCTTGCTGAAATATATATATCGACTGAAAATACTGAAGCAAGGCAGTTCAATGTGATTTAAGATACAAAGTAATATATAGATAGTGATATAATAGTGATATAAAATAATGAACTACGTGGTTTATTATTTTCCTTGCTTTTTAACTATATTTCATTCAATTACACTGGCTGTATCATCAACGATATTTTGCTTATTCATTTACTATATTTTTCCCTAAAACTACAGATATAGTTTTGGACAGTTGCAGCCAAGAGTGTTTAGATTTCATCGAATCCATACACACAGAAGCCAGCACTATTATTCGAACGCGAACAGGTAACATGATGAATTAATCAGTATTCATAGAGTCTAATAAAACAAAAGATAACTATTCAGACCATCACTCTAATAATTGAAATTCATTTAATCAATGTATTCAACATTTGGGTTAATTCACTACTGCATTTTAACATATGTGTTGGTCCAATTTGAGTTCCATGACGATCCTTCTATATGTATTTATATGAAGGGCTTGTTTGTTGCAGTTAGGTATTCCTTATTCCTTATTCCTTATTCGGCATTGCTTTATCTAATATCTAAGATATTCTGTGTTTTTGAAACTTTTTTGTACAATTCTTTATGACGATTTGTTTACCCAAGGCATGACATCTATAATATTCGCGAGGGATTTAATTTCGCTATATTCGCGGTTACAACATATAGCACGAAAATAAATACCCAGCCGATATGCAATATTATATGTCTATTATCTCTTTGGAGAAACGAAGCATCACGGTAAATAAAAAAAAAGCTTCATAAAACATGCGTTGAAAAAAAATTATTTTGTTTCGTTGACACTATTACGATTTTATATGCACTTACTCCTTTTTATTTTGTTTTTCACCACTAATTTTTTTAAAATATGTAGTTCTTTCGTCATTGTTTTCACCATTTTTTTTAGTTTTTCACAAAACTTGTTAAAGCATTGAATGCTGCCGCCTCCTCCTCCTCCTCCTCCTCCTCCTCCTCATCCTCAAGGAATGTGATATACCACCACTATCGTTATATTGCAACCATGAAGACCAATACCAGACCATAGTTGAAAACAGAATTGATGTGAAAAAAACAAAAAAAAAAAACATGGGTAACGTGCACTTTCATGGATATTTACAAAAACAAATCCACCAATCCTTTCAGTCAATTGACCAACACAATGCAAAATATGCTGTGTAGCGCATTGACAATCAAAGCAAACCAATCATGTCGCTACTTCAAATCCTTCCGTTATGGTTCCACGATCGATTTTGGAAAAGATTACTTGGACTACCTTCTTTTTAAGACCGCTGTATTTCTTTAATTTCCACATCAATTGGAAGCTATCGATCTATCAGAATTGGATAAAAGCGTATTTTTTCTGTCGGTACAATATTCATTATGTGTAGTGTATGAACAATTATTAATGTCATATCATAGAAGGGATTGTATAACACACATGATGTTGGCGCATTTAAATACGAATTGAGAGTCAGATCCAGTAGAACTGAACTGATTTAATCTGCATCAGAAAGCTGTTTTGTCCTTCTAGGAGACGTAAGCGCTTGGAGGCGACTGAAAATAGATAACAAAATAAATGGAAAGAAGTGTCAAAAATGCAGATGGGGTAGTACAATGGACCAATGTTCATTTTTGTAATTTTCACTATATTGTCAAGTACATATTATTCTATGAAACATGTCACTATTCAAAATACGTGGCATACAGGTTATGGCAAACATAAGGGACTCTTTTCCACCAGCAGTGTCTACCACTGCGAAATAAAAGGATTCTACAAAAGACAAACAAGATTTGTTCATCCATAATCTTCCTTTCGCTCAACTTTAGAACAACTCTTGTATTTTCCTCCACTGTTGCCGAATTCCGAGTGTCCAAACATATATCATTCTCTACTTTTACAATTTTTATCACGTTTTTACTTTTTTTCTCTTTCTTTTTATTTCTTCAGCTGGAGTATGGCGTCTGACGATTACAATGAAACCTCGTACAGCGTATACCGGTAGATGGAAATCTATTCGTTTTCCTTACAATAAGCAGCCGTATATCAGGTACATTTTTTGACACAATTGAAAAATAACACCAAATATAGAGTTGTGTTAAAAGAGGAGATCGTCAAAACAGATACATGATTATCTTAAATGATTTTGAAATTCTGAATGCAACATTTAGTAAATAAAAGACTTTAATCAATATTTTGAAAGACAAATATATTTTGAATGGACGGATTAAATGCATTTCCAAGAAAAACATTGTCGTCGAAGCATAAGACGCTTACTCTTCTGAGTTGTATGGTCTTAGGACCTTTCTTCTTTAACAAGGATTTGAATACGTTTTTTTTCTATTAAACTTTGCTCAACTTGTATCTGTTTTGAATTAGGGAATTTTCCTGTATATCCATTAGCCAATCACAAGGTCAGGAAATGGATTATTTCAAAGAATATATATATATATATATATATATAATAAAAAGCCAAACACAGATCTGCTGTCTCCCTAGTACTTTCGCGGCTACATTTTGCCGCTCTTCAGGATCCCCTGAAGAGCGGCAAAATGTAGCCGCGAAAGTACTAGGGAGACAGCAGATCTGTGTTTGGCTTTTTATTTTATTATTATTTACCGTCACATGGACATTTCAACTTTATTATATATATATAGATGTTGTCCGAGTCATTTTTTTTAATTTTTCCATATATTTTCTTCCACAAGGACTACTATTATTTTTTCTCTATATATATAGATATATATATATATACACACACATTGTGCTGACCAAATAATTGTGTAGAAATATCTCGAAAATATGGGTGATTTTAAACACACTGTGAACAGTTAAAAAAGCTTATTGAATTCATTCACATGTAAGAGTATGTGATTTGTATGCAACGCTATACAATGAAATTATTATATTATTTCCTATTATAAAAATAGGATTACAATGAAGGAATATTGTTATTTCTTTCGTAGCAATTTGGAGATCCAATGGCCAATCAATGCCTTTCCTGGACAGATAATCATGTTTGATGTAAGGTATATAAACCTTCAGAGTAGCTCAGAGTGCCAGGCGGACAGTGTACAACTCTACAACGGTAAGTAAGAAACTGCATGATGCCTTATAACTTGTAACTTATAACATTCTGATACTAACATATCTAACAAGAACAGATAAGTGTCCCCGATAACATGTAGTTCGTGATGAATACTAGTCGATACATCGTACCTTACAATTTAATGATAGATTGAATATTAAACGGATACTCTTAGAATGAGATTAATGATATTAAATATGCATAGAAAAATCTGGTACATGTATTTCGTAACAACATATTTTGGAGTTTTTCAATCTGAATTATCACGTTTTATCACATTATAGAGTGATGTTACAAAAATAGCAGTAGTTCAAATTAACCTTTAATTGTTAGTGTGCACTTTAATTAATCTTGGTTCTACTGTGTCTAACTCGATGTGTACCGTATTCTTGAAAGTCCCGCATTACTGAAAACTTTATAGTTGCTGCTTTCAAAAATCGGGAATGGATTTCATAAGCAGTATTGTAAAGGTAATTAAGGGCCGCGCTGGCCGAATTGTTAGGTGTCCAGACAGTTTAGCACTTGCCCTCCACCTCTGGGTCACGAGTTCGAAACCTACCTGGGGCAGTTGTCTGGTACTAACCGTAGACCGGTAGTTTTTTCTCTGGGTACTGCAGCTCCCACCTCCAAAACTGACACGTAAGGCAAATGAATAATATAATAACACATTTTAAAAATTTCCCTTAATCTCATCTATTTCATTTTTGAAATGTTTGCCCTCGTGGATATCTGCTTGCTGAAAACCATTGAAAGCATTTTATCTAAAAAATAAATCATATAACCGAACCCTATGGAGGTTATAGAGATACTGAAAAACAATCAAGACTGATAAATAATCCCAATTTTATATAACTTGTTAAACAAAACTACTTTTCTATAAGCATCCAAACATCAACAGTCTATGAAAAGTGTGTCTTTAAATTGGTGGCATGCTGGTATGCCTTGCGAGGTAAGTTAAAATGCAGGATAATTCAACATTCCAACTTGTTTATCTGTTACCAGGTGTCGACTATACAGACAGTAGTACCAGTATGGATACTTTTTGTGGTACATCCCGTAAAGCACGTTTCTACAACTCCACGGGATCAACTACATCCATCAGGTTCATATCCAATAGTGACGATGCTGTAGGGACTGGCTTCAAGATCAAGTATCGGGCTATAGCACATCGTAAGTAGTTATATACTATTATAATTTTATTATAGCCATAAATCATAAATTTTACACTGGTGAGGCAAAATACGTAATATCCGATAGGTTTTCACTACAGTTGCAGTATTTTTATAATTAATATTTGAATTTACTGTTGCATATAAGTCATTATATTTATCACCAAGTACAAGTTATGAATTTCATAACAATAACATATATGGGTATTTCAGCTGTAACCACATCCACGACAACGACTACAACACCAACAACAACAACAACACCCACAACAGCACCCACAACAACAATCATAACAACAACCACAACACCAAAAGCACCTGAAACAACAACATATAAAGCATCAACAACAACAAAACCGACAACGCATATTGTGGCAACAACGACAACTACAACTACAACTACAACGACAGAAAAGATAACGACAACTAGTCTGAAAGACATGGCGACCACTGACAAACCAACAACAACAGCTGACCCAACAACAAAGGTTGTGGTTACTTCGCCGACTTCTACAACGACAATTTCGGACGAGGAAGATGATTCACCAGGTGTTGCTTTGTTTTTTTGGTTTTTGTTTTTATTGTTTTTTGTTGTTGTTGTTTTTTGTAAAAAAAATTTAATATATTTTCCACAGTTTTACCCAAACAAAAAACAAAAACAAAAAAACGAAAAACAAATATCCCAAAAACTAGGAAATTAATGAAATTGGTATGTATTTGGTCTTTATAGACAAATATTAGAAGAATGCAGTCGACAACATTTTAGAAGTCATCGAATAAAATCACCCAAGCGTGGTATGGTGTAGACCCATGGTAATCAATACTATTGTCCAAGAACAGAAGAAATATATATTACACTGTTCGACATGTATAATTATGCTAGTCATAGTTATCATATTTATTAATTTATTACATTTATTGGTTTATTTTATCTACTAGTATTAGTTTTTTTTGTTGCTTTTATAAGTTAATTACATTTATAAGTTTACCATATTTATTAGTATAATATATTTCTTAGTTTATTACATGTATATTAATTACTTTGTTACATTAATTGGTTTATTATATTTTTTTATTAGTTTGTTATATTCATTAGTATGCTAATTTTGCTTTGGTTTGTAAAAGGCTCGGATACATAGCAAATTGTTTTTACTGTATTGGATGAAATAAAATTTACTAGCCCAGTAAAAACAAAACATTTTCACCTATATTTAGGTGTTTAAACAATTATCTCCGCTCGTAAAGGAAACAGACAAGTACAAATGTTTACCCTATTCCCAAATTGTACACCTACAATGTACATATTTTTACTCAAATCATTTAGCAGTGAAACAATTTTTGTTTTCATTTCTTATCTTTAGTATGGAAAACTGTAAGCAATGGTTAGTAGACTTTGGTCAGTACGGTGACAACTCCTTTAAATTGAACAACTATTTAGTTACAATTCTGTTAAGAGAGAAGGATAAATATCCTGTGCGTGTTTAAACTTTATTTTCGGGAATAACGCCGGCTGTATTTTCATCGTCAGATATTTAGTTTTGGGGCAAATGTTGAAAACCTTTATGGTGGCAATTTTGAAACTAAATTGAAATTTGTTTCTTACCAACAGCCATCCCATTCTGCTTCCATCATTATACAAACCAACATATCCTCACTGCCACATCGGAAGCACAGGTGTTCCAATCACGTGGTTACCCCACATCATACCCCAGGTAAGTAAGGTGGTTTCACATATCACGTCATGCTGGATAGAAAAGTAAAGCACATAAATAATTGATGAATAGAGGCGATCGATGTTTAACAATACATGTATTTATTACATTTTTACCAGTGAAATATCAAAAATTATTCATTCTATAAAAGTGATATTTTTCACTAGTGACAAATATCATATTTTTCACTAGTGAAAAATATCACTTTTGCTGATTTGTCCAATCAAATCAATGATTAGAAAATACCAAAATAATTGACCAATCAGAAAGCCCGACATATACGTCAGCACCTGGACAGGGGAAACTACTTTATTGTTTACAAATTATCGCTGTAGTCCTAGTTAGCATACGGGGTAGGGTTTTCGTTGATAAAAAATGTAATAAACAGAATATCTAACAGCGTCTTCAGTAATACCAAATATATTTCACGAGTGCGGCTAATATTTTGATATTTTTCACTCGTGCTGCGCACTCGTGAAAAATATCAAAATATTAGCCCCACTCGTTAAATATATTTGGTATTACTGAAGACACTGTTAGATATCCTCTATACCTTCGATATGTTTTTTTCCATGTTAGAATGTCAGTTTTAGTTCGGGTCCTATATCCAGGATATCAGATAAAGAATATGAGTTACTATTGTTTTTACTGCATTTGTTGTAAATAATAAAGATTACTTTTCTATAGAAAACACAAAAATATTTTCCACCTATATTTAGGTGCTAAAGCAGTTATATCCGATTGTGTAGAAAACAGACAAGTATAAAGGCTTACCTTGTTCTCAAATTGTACACCTAATACTGTTTCAAGATTACATATTTTTACTCAAATCATTTAACAGTGAAACAAATTCGGATTTAGATGTATGGTGTCTATCTTTTAAGACATTATTGACAGATATCTCACACCCTCTGTTTATCAAAACATCATCAGTTAGCAAAATATCATGCTTTTAAGTCTCCAGACCATTAAATCTGTCCACATTAAATATGTTCTATTGTCATTTTGGAGTTGAATAATATTCATATTTTCAAAACCTTCAGTAAATTCTTCAGACATGAAGACGATTCTCAGTTTGGTCTCTTTGACAAATACGCAATTTATTGTAAAATCTGTTGTCCAAATTTTCGTTTTTGGTAAAATTAGAAAGGATAATGAAACAACATTTGTGGATATCACGAAATGGACTCATACCGTAAAATTACATATCATAGCAGCAATCCTAGTTTAGCGCTTTTCGCGTTTGAATACATCCTCTAAATCATAATTGTTCCATTTTCAGTATTTGCAGATTGTTTTCTTTAGGACAAGTGCTTTGAATAATAATATATAACACTGCTGGTCTGAATTGATTCAGTTATGGCCTAAACTCCGAGTGCGTCAAAATAAATGCTTTACCATTTCAGTTTTCTTCGCGAATTCTCTTCAAAATCACAGAAATTCATTGAAAAATACAAATGTTACAATAAAAAACTTTTGCTGCCACACTTTGTTTCAGTAACCTTCGAGAAGAATGGCTTATCGTTAAACCTAAGGCTAATGACTCCCTTACCATCACAGTTGTGGACGCTGACACCGAGTTTAGTGGAAACTGTGGTTACGACAGGGTGGCCATATATGATCGTACGTATTAACACCTAAGCCTATTGACTTGAAAAAGACCTAGATGTCTGTTACTGTACATCATGGAATATTCGCGGGTAATTGTTTTCATGGTCTCGGACTATTTTGTTTTCATGGGTCAAACTTGCGTAGGTACCTCATATCAACAAATCGTAGTATAATTATTATAGCATTTTTGCTAAACCCGTTCCCTTTATTTTAGTGATGCTGTATGCAACCAGGTAAACCGCGAATATTTATACAAAACAAAACGTTCATGTTATACAGTATATGCTGCCATAAAACTTATAGAAACTTCATTGTTCAGTGACGAAAATCTTTCTTTCAGGAAGCTGCCCAGATATTTCTGCAGTGCGGATCTTTTGTGGAACAGCAACGCCGTCCGTGACGCTCTCGGGAGATAAGTTTGCACTTGTCCGTTTTTATGCAGACACCACAAACAATGGACGAGGCATTATGGTTAAATACTGGCTGGAAGGGAACACAGGTTAGCTATTAAACATGTTTCCTTCTTCATTGGTGTATTTATCGACAATGTTATTAAACATAGCGCGCACTGAAGTGCTATCGAAATATAATATTAACTTGATAGATAGTGGATTTATATTTGAAAATGAGATCCGACTGAAAATGATTTGCATCATTCTAATGTAACTGAACGAGCGTCTTACTTTAAACATTGTCAATATTTTTCATGTTGGGTTTATAATATAAGATGAACGTACTTTATTTGACACAAATTTTAGTGAGTTTTATAATTTTAACCGATTTGCTCATTGATGAATTGGCACGCCAAAATTATTTTATAAAGAAACAGTATATATAGACTGTGCAATTAGTGCAGTCGTAATTAAGCAAAATACACAGAACTGAAGTCTTTCGAACATTATCTTCGCTAGCCAAGGCTTCTGATTGCGTTGCACTGTACGAACGTTCATGGAGTGTGACGCATTCAGAACCTTGGTTAGCAAAGATGTTCGGACTGAGGCGAACGATCAACTTAAGGTCAAAGGTCGTCAAAAGTCGTCCCATACTAATTATACAATGGAGGCAGCATTTACCTTTCTTACATGGATGTTTTGTGTAATCTATATGTGTCCCCTAGACGGGTATCTCCTTTTTAATGGTGCTTCTTGTGTTCATATATAACTACATATAACTTTATAGCAGTAACATATAACACATTGACTTGATTTCTTTATTTTCGGTTAACTCGCAGATCCGACAGCAGGCGATAGTGGTCTTGATGAAGCGAGTTTGAAATCTATCATCGTTGGCGTCATCGTTGCTGTCGGAGGATTCTGTGTTTCACTCGGTGTCATTCGATGGGCCATGCGATGTCAAGAGAGACGAAGACGAAAGGCTGGAGATGTTCGACGACGCAGTAGTACAGGAAACGAAAGCGCCAATCAGCCTGCAAGGGTGTCTAGGCGTCACCGACAGTCGGAGAATGGCGGGAATCCCTCAATCACTGTCGTTGGTGTTTCTCATGGAGGTCGGACACAAAGGGATGGCCCACATGGAAGAAATTCCCTGACTGATTTCACAGGCGTTGTAGTTCGACCCCCATCATACACCACGCTGTTTGAGTCCAGTCAGGGGCGTTCCGAACTCATCCTTCAGCCTCCAGCGTACGATGCAAAGTCGTATGAACCACCGCCTTACCCCGGAAGCCCTGTCCCTCCACCTCCGATTGAGGCGCCACCAAGAATGAACCGACTGCTGCCATCCGTCCATGGAACAAGGGGAGGCAACCGGCGAAATCAGAGAAGAACACAACATACTACACGTATCGTTGTTAAACCACAGGACGCCGAGAGGGAGGAAATACATTCTCCTCCACCGAGATATGAGGAATGACCGATAAGTTTTCAAAGATAACACATCTCAATAATCAAGCGTGAAGAAATTTACGGAAAGAAATAGCTATCTTTGAGCTAAAAATGTTCGGAATGGTTTTTTTCTCTCTCCGTCATAGCGTGAATGAACAACGATACTCTAACATCATTATGTGCTTGTCTCCAAAGTTTTCCTTTAATTTAAATTTTGTTTTGGGTTTTTTTGTTTTTTTTAATACGTGAAATTTTACTTTGGTACGCATCCTTTATGTCAGATCACAGACACCTGTGTTTGTGGAAAAGGGGACATTTTCCTGAATCATTCAATGTGATAACACGGTGTTTGAAAAACACATGATTTAACTACTTAATTAAGTAGATTAAATATGTAAAGAAAATGTATAAGCTGCTAAGCTAAACAGATTATGTGTACTGATTTTTGTTAATGTATGTCCGGCCATTACGACAGAAAAGTGGTTTCGTTTTAGCACGTATTAAAGAACAGAAATCAAATATAATTTTCCTCGACAAAGTTTTGATTACACACTCTATTATCTGAGTTAATACTGATGATACGAACCATCCAAGTATTGTTACAAATATTCATGTACTGAGGCACCCTGGTAAACAGAAAGTCAATTTTTTATTGTCTTTGTGCAATAAAGTCAACAGATCGGTTCTGCCATCAAGGTCCCCCCCCCCCCCCCCCCCCCCCCCACGAACTAATCGAACATACACAGTAGAAACATGAGGATGTGGAGGTACCGCAAAAAAAAAAAAAAAATTAAGGATACAAAGTTCGAATCCTACAAGTAGAGATATCCATTGCAGTGGCACTTCATTGCAAGAATCATGCTCACATGTCGAAAGACTGTTATCATCTTATATTGTCGATATGGCAACCATTTACTTTTGTTAATGTACAATCTACATGTACATACACAGTACTTGAGAAAGTCTGGTTCTAGTCATAAAATTGCATCCTTCATTCCAAATTCAGGAATTGGTGTTGGCAGGGGCGTACGAAGATCCCAGGTGATGGCCAATGCGAATAGTTGTATCTACATCATCATTTTAATATTTGCAATGCCGAAGTATTGAGTTTTATCAAATGCGTTTATAAATGTATGTTTGATTGTAATCGAATGTAACATAAATTCAGTATAGCTAAGTGTAATAAGCGGTGAAGGAGTCGACGGCATTATTAAAATACCAATTGTTTATATTGTTCAATTAGATGCGTCTGGGTATGATAAACTCTGTTGATCTGTTTATGTATGTGTTATTGTTATCTTGCTGTAACTACAAGCAAAGTAAAATTCTCGATACAAAAAGTAAGAAATTAAGCAACATAATTTTATTCTATCTTAGTCATTACTACGTGTTTGACAGAGTCAAACATTCACTGAAACATGAACGCATTATATTGCATTCGGAACACCCTCTTCAAATGTTAACGGTATGCTAGGGATATCTATATAACAACAACAATGATATATTGTTATCTTTTCCAAAAGGTGTTTATTTCCCAAACAAACTTATGTTGACTGTTACGTTAATAATTTTACTGAATGATTACATTTAAAATTCGTCTTCTGTACCGTTTTACAGTCTCTGATATCCATCCGTCTTTTCGTATTAATCATTTAAGATTGTTTTTATTTACTTACCATTTAAATGTATCTCTGTATGCTGGTAGTTGTTAAGTAGAAATTTGCATGCAACAATTCCAGGCTAAACTGAAGCCGATACTCAAGTTCGAATTATCCTAATTTAAGTCATCAAGTCAACTCTTTGTCGGTCAATACTGCTATAATATTATAACAATAAATTCGTTTAGAAGGTTTTATTTTTCGGTTTTAGAAATGATGTTGAAACTACACGCTACTTAAATAAAGACATTCAATATTAGTATAATAGTTTATTGAAAACGAAAATTGTGTTAATTCATGTTCACCTTCCCTATCATTTCCCATTTCATACTTATTACTGTATATATGTATAGTTGATATATATCTTAAATGATATTGACGCCTATTAAAATGCCGAATATTATATACTGGTGTATTTTGATCAGCGACAAAAAAATAATGTGCGTTAATATTTTTTTTTTTTTTTGGTGAACAGAAAATGAAAACTTTGGTGATAAGGTTACATTTATTTTCTGAGAAATGTTTCAGAGTTGTAAATACTTTTTGAAGTTTTAACAAAATATGCTCATTCACAAAACCTACATATCAGCATCATACTGTAAGCCAACTTATTTTCGCGTATTTCGCGGGCGATTAAAAGTCGCTAATATTAATCGCCGCGTGGAAGTGTCAATCACAACTACAGTAGACCTTTTAAGACTATTTATTAATCGCGAAATTATAACGTCGCGAAAAAGTTGATAGGCATGAAAACGCGAAATGAAATCGCCGCGAAAATAAGTTGGTTTAAAGTAATTTCTATAACTCATCACAACTTATTCAACTCCATTTTCGAGCTCAGAAGCTAGCATCCATATACAATCATGTATGTGTTCAATTTAATGTTTATTTAAATATTGTTATAGTATTTGTTATGATATTGTGTAAGTTTTCACATAAGCATTCTACATGTTATACTGTTAAACGTCTGTGATACTTTGACATATTTTTGGAATTGATGTTGTTTTATTTTCTCTGGAACTGATGTGAGAGAAATCATTATTTTTATATTTTGTTATTCTGTAAAATTACATTGATTTCTCGGCCACCGATCACAGGAGCAAATCTTGATATCTAGTCTTATATTTAAAAAAAAAATAGACAGAAATACCTATATATAGATATATAGGTATTACCGGCTATTGTTTTAATATACAGAGGATATCCTAACAGTGTCTTCAGTAATGACAAATATATTTGTGCGCAGCACAAGTGGAAAATATCAAAATATTAGCCACACTAGTGAAATATATTTGGTATTAATGAAGATACTGTTAGATATCCTATTTATGATATTTTTACAGCAAAATATAACGGGTCAGATTTGTATTGTCCCCAATGTCGTATAAGAGGTTATTTGATTGGTCAAACCAGAAAAAAAGTTATACTTTCACTAGTGAAAAATATCAGAAAAGTTATATTTTTCACTGGTTAAAAACATCATTTTTATAGAATTAATAATTTTCGACAAATCACTTGTTAAAATGTAATATGAGACTAGACATGCCCCTGTGCTCCGGCAGTTGAGTTAATGTTAAAATTAACGATATTCTTAACGTATGACAGGCTAAAATTAAGCCTTCCGCCCTTTTTTCACTGTTTAAAATTACACTCATGGTTTTTTTTCTCGGTAATAAAACTTTTGTTCCACTCCTGTATATTTTTACTTGACGATGTTCCATTGTAACGTTTAAATGTTTTGCTGAATCAAATTTCCCATTTGTATTTCACTTTTTAAATTGACACCCTCATTTGCTTTTCTTGCAACCAATTTTGTTTGAATTGTTTTCCCCCAAGTTTTGCGGAACAGATTTACAATGAAATCGCGAAAAGTCATACCTATATGTTCCAAGTAAAATTGGTTTGATAATTTCGTTTTGACTGCTTGTACAAGAAATGAGTAGTCAGATTTTGTACATGTGTGTACTTCACAAAATTTACCACAGCGCCGATATACAAATACAAAATGCTCTGCAATCTTACAGCCTTTAGCGTTGGCGAAAGAATATGTGCTGATGAGATTTACTCCATTCGTGCGATCTTAGAATAATTCAGCAATCAACGAAAAAAAAAGATTCGTGTGATAGTATAATATGATAATTATCATCGGGCATTGAATTTCGATTCACTCTCTCTGATAAATTTCGCGTACAGGTACAAATTCCAATCAACCTTGTCATTTATCATTTGTGAATGGAACCAATCATATATACCCAGTCATGAGCCTTCGATTCTGTCAGAACATAAAAAAAACTGCATGTGAAATATGTCGTGTAAGATTCAGAGAGTGGAACCTTCTGATTTTGAAGTGAGAAATTCACACTCAGCAAAATATTAAATGCTGAAATGAAACCTATTTTGCTACAATGTACTTGTAACTGTAGAATCACAATTTGTATTTCGTCATTGTTCAATCTGATTAATCTCATTGGATTTACTTCGAAAATAAAAATGCTTGAACTATTCATTTGTGAATTAAAGACCATTTGTATCTTTTCACTCTTTGTCTAGCATTTTATTTAGAGTTCTCTCCCTTGTATCGTTGGACAACCAACGTTTAAGCGTTGACTATATCGCACACATTAACAAAATACTAAACATAAAAGTAAAATATAATATATTGAATAAAAACTCATTAGATACTGCAAATTTTGAAATTATATTTTATCTTAAATTGGAAAAACATAAAATGTAAATATGGAATATCATTTATCAAAGAGTTTGATTGGTTTATTATTGTTTAACCTCTGGTCATTAAGGACGACCTCCCGTGCGTGCGACATACATGTACATGTATGTTGTGAGTGCGTATGTGTTTTTGGGAGGCTGCGATATGTTCTTCCTAAGTCTCCTTGTGATAGTCCGGAAAGTTTACCGATTGAAGTGCTACATATACCAATAAGACTTATGGTAAAACGAACATGAATTTATCCATGAGAGAATGTGAAAAAAAAAGAAGATAGATTGCGGTCTGTCGGATAGAAAACTTTGACCCACAGTTTATTCCATACACGTAGAAAACCTCGGCCGAGTAGTTTATTGGTAAGCAGGTGACGAGTCTTTAATTGGCAAGCCTATAGAAAACCATAAACTCATAATTGCAGAAACCCGAGTGTAAGCAATTAATTGGCCTGCAAGCAGAAATGGATGAATATTTTGGGGTTACAAAATTATTCTTTATAAATCTCAGTAGCTAAATACGTTACTACAATTTTCATTTTTTATTCATTTTTTTTTCGACAGCGTCAGATTTTTTTTCTGTCTTCATCCAATTGACGTTAATAGGAACCTTTATCAAAATTATATCAAAATAATCTAGTATAGAGAATAAACTGTTGCATGTTAACTCAGGCAGGTTGGTAGATTACTAGTCTACTGATCACAGGCGTCTGCGTCTGGTTGTATTTATAGAAAAAAAAACCTGCCCCGGCTCCTACTTTATCAACCTTGTTGATATAGTAGGCTTAGGGACTAATAGTTGTTTCTAAAAATACTAATCAGATGCTGACGCCTATGCACCGATGAACAACAAATCACAAATTATTCAGTTTCCAAATTGAAAAAAAAAAAAAAAAACATCATTTGTCGGTTACTTTCATTTCTGAAAGATAGTTATTTGCGTGCGAGAGAAAATTATGATCTTTTAACTTTAGAAAAAAAACCCCACTAAAATGAGAGAGAAAATGTACTTTTTCGCTAGTTTGATTAAATGCTTTTAAAACATCAGCTATGGTAGTAAAATACATCGCTATTGCCGGTAATATACAGATATAACTGAATATAACAGTAATTCTGTTATAAAAAAAAATCTCCGGATCGTCAATACTAACTTGACAGGTTTGATTTTCCACGATACCCATTGACATGTCTCTCACTGAAGTGGAAGCATTTCACTTTTCAACATCGACCTGCTCGTACTCATTTGACACAAAACTCTAATTTACAGTGTAAGGCATACATAGAACACGTGTGTCCACTATATAGAACACGTGTGTTTTACTTAGGAAACACGCCACATCCGCCCGTTTAACGTGCGGTAACACCACACATGTATGTACACGTGATGGTTTTTAAAAACATATACATGTAGCCCGCGTTCGTTTTCACCCCGATGTGTACTGTACAACGTGCAACGCCATCACGTTTGCCCGCATATGTTAATTACTGCACTCTTTAAAACAGGTCAATAGCTTACAGCACGGAAAGAGATAACAGTGAGTTTCGTTATTCGTGACAGACCATGCATGTCTCAATTTGAACTTACATATTTAAACACTCGTGTATATATTTTGTATTTCGGTGACGGTTGCCCGGTACGACAAGTTTACTAGGTCGGTCATGTTGACATATTTTATGTTTTTCCTTTACCTGTAATGTATTATTTCAATGCTTCAGATAACTTAAGTTAGCCAGAGTTTTGTAATATTTGACTTTACAAAATTTTCCAGTTTGAAGTTTCCTTACGACGTAACAATTCTTTTTTTTTAAATGATAGCATAAAAAAATGCGGGAATATAATAAATAAGAAAATAAATGTCATTTATAAATAATTGCCTGCCTGATACAGTTTGATTGTAATGCTTTTTTCATAGTCGGTTGGTTGGGGTGTTAAAAGCATTATTTTCATTTCCTGTAAAATAATAGAAAGGAAGAAAGAAAGAAAGACAACTGTGCATCGTACTACGTTCTTTACATATTAAGAATAGTTCACACGTTTCCTGATATTGTCAGAAACAAGCATTTACGTCACATTTACCATCACAATTACAACCACAGTCAAAATCCAATACAATTGTAGTTCCATTCTTGATTTATGTTTTTGGCATTTTATAACAGAAAATTTAAGATAACTGTTAGCCTTGTGATTGGTAAAAGTTGCTAAAGTCTGACCGATGGGACTAATATATATATCGGAGAAAATAGGTATATATCTTTTTCTATGTTAGATTTATTCCATATATTTTCCTTTTTGCTTCGAATTTGAGATCTGCTTCAATTATATGCATTTGGAATTTTTCACACTTTTCTTTAACTATTTGCATTGTCACTCAGTATCAGGTCTGAGGTGGAGAAACATGTTTGAAGCACTAAATCTAGAATAGGAAGTACATTTTTTTTTATTATAATACTATCCAAATACCAAATTAAATTTAGCCATTCATTTGGAAAACTCATTATTCCAATTTCCAATATTTAAAATGATACTGAATTTGATATGAAGTCGTTCAATATTATACGATTGAGTTAGATATTTTTTCCCAGCACTAGTTTTCCCATCTGCAATTTATTCGTAATCAAAACCGATAAATGAAAGCAAAATATTAATAACAAAAGGAACATTTACAATGATTTACCCTAGAAGAACAATTCAATCTCACCGCCAATTAAATGTAGGCAAATTGTATGTGATGTCGCGTTCTCAAAAGGATAAACAGGGTAGTGACAACAGGAAGCCAAACACCTACTGTGTCCAGTAATCAGAATGCAAATATAGTGTTTTGTACCGAGATACTTCAATTTAACAAATTGATTGCAAACATGACTTGTGACAATGATTATGCCGGACATGCGTTAATAGCTCCATCAAATATAAAGTAAGAAACTTGTAAAATTCAATAATACGGTTGTTTCGTTCTTTTTGGAGTGCTTCTAAGGCACATACAGTTTGTAAATCAGGAGGTAAAGTTATAATAATATGTCAATGGATATTTTTCGATATTATATTATTTTAAAAGAATTTAAATCAAGAGACTATGTTCTGAATCCGTTTCAGTGATCGTAAGTACTTAAGGAAACCAACGGAATTAAACCATCTAGAAAAAAAAAAAAAAAAAAAACAACAAACAAACAGGAAACCCACTATAAGCTCTCCAAAATATTACTCTCAAGCTAAATAGTGTTAATCTAAACCAAACTCAAAGTTTACCGAAAGGCTATAGTGCTTAAAATCAGTTGTAAGTTGTAAAGGTTGTAAAGTGCTGCCAACATCGACAGGAGTACAGATGTTATTAACAGGTAGACTAAACCATTATTTTCACCTTTAGACAGAGATTACATGGACTCGTCCGGGCAGAGTTTTCGTGCACTTAGTTTAAGTACAAATGAACTACGCAAACTCCGTCTATAGTACGTTCTTACTTGTAAGAGACACGGGTATCGATTCACTTCCCCAACACAGTGCATCTCTACTGTTGTCTATCAATGTGTTTTGGGGACATCTAGCCCTTATTTAAATAGGAGAGTGCTTGAGAGAGTTCGCTGAATGCTACCAATTTCGGGGAAAAAAGTTTGTCAATATTATAGTTTGACAGTGACTGCCTCTTAATTACAGTGCACTGACAGCTCGTGCATGTTTCGTTTATAAATAATTCATTGCAATATCATTTTCAAAACACCTCTTATCAATATTTTTAAATATTTTTATTAAAATCCTCAAATGGAATATTTCAAGTCTAGACACATTACCTAATAAAATAGCTATGCACCTGCACAAATTGAAAAAAACCCAGGTCCTGTTGACCTTTTGTTTTATCTGTTAAATATGTACATGGATATATAATTACTCTAACTGCATGCATGAAAAAGATTTGTGTTTGAGAATGAAAAACGGATTTGTAGGATAATATTGCATCTTCTTTCTCGACACTACACAAGTGTGCCGGACTTTGTAATCATTCTGTTACCCTCAAACTACTCATAGTCTTTCCTCACACTTAATTTGATGTATTTCTACATTACAAAGTATTTCCCCGCACTATATGCATGATGTATTCCTACATTACATGTACTTTTCCCGCACTATATAATGTATTCCTACATTACATGTAATTTTCCCGCACTATATAATGTATTACTACATCACATGTAATGTTCCCGCACTATATAATGTATTACTACATCACATGTAATTTCCCCCCACTTTATGATGTATTACTACATCAGAAGGGATTCCCCACACTATATAATGTATTCCTATATTACTTAGTATTTCCCACACTATATGTTGTATTCCTACATTACATATTTTCCCCCATACGATATTATGTATTCAGCGCAGTATCAATGTATTCCTTTACTATAATATATTTTACCACAGTATAGGATCATTTCTCCAAACTTTATGCGGTAATCCCCACACTAGATGATGTATTCCTACATTACAAGATATTTCCCACGCTGAATGATGTATTCCTACATTACAAGATATTTCCCACACTGAATGATGTATTCCTACATTACAAGATATTTCCCACACTGAATGATGTATTCCTACATAACAAGATATTTCCCACACTGAATGATGTATTTCTCCATTACAAGATAAATCCCAACACTTTTTGATGTATACTTACATTACAAAGAATTTTCCTACATTACTAAGTATTTCCCACACTATATGTTGTATTCCTACATTACGGTACATATTTTCCCCCATACGATATTATGTATTCAACGCAGTATCAATGTATTCCTTCACTATAATATATTTTACCACAGTATATGATCATTTCTCCAAACTTTATGCGGTAATCCCCACACTAGATGATGTATTCCTACATTACAAGATATTTCCCACGCTGAATGATGTATTCCTACATTACAAGATATTTCCCACACTGAATGATGTATTCCTACATAACAAGATATTTCCCACACTGAATGATGTATTTCTCCATTACAAGATAAACCCAACACTTTATGATGTATACTTACATTACAAAGAATTTTCCTGCATAACATAGTATTTTCCCCACACGATATGATATTTCCCCGCAGTATCAACGTATCCCCCCCATTACAATGTATTTCACCACGCTACATGCTATATTTCTACATTACAAGGTAATTCTCCAAACTTTATGATGTAATCCCGGTACTATATGATGTATTCCTAAAGTACATCATATTTCCCCACACTTTATGGTGAATTTCCCCTCACTCTATGATGTTTTTTTCTTTATTATATGATGTATTATTCCATTTCAAGGTATTTTCTCGAACATAGTGATGTATTTTTCCAAACTTAATGATGTAATCCCCACACTATTTAATGTATTCCTACATTACATTTTTTTCCATACGATAATGTTTCCCCACAGTATCAATGTATTCCTCCGTTACAATGTATTTACCACATTATATGATGTATTTCTCCACACTTTATGCAGTAATCCTCACTCTATATGATTTCCTGAATTCCTTTATGACAAGGTATTACCCACACTATATGATATTTTCCCCATACTGTATGATATATTCCCCACACTATATGATGTATTCCCCACACTGTATGATGTATTCCCCACACTGTATGATGTATTCCCCACACTATATGATGTATTCCCCACACTATATGATATATTCCCCACACTGTATAATGTATCCCCAAACGTATGATGTATTCCCCACACTATATGATGTATTCCCCACACTATATGATGTATTCCCCACACTGTATGATATATTCCCCACACTATATGATGTATTCCCCACACTATATGATGTATTCCCCACGCTGTATTATGTATTCCCCACACTGTATGATGTATCCCTCACACTGTATGATGTATTCCCCACACTGTATGATGTATTCCACACACTGTATGATGTATTCCCCACACTGTATGATGTATTCCCACACTGTATTATGTATTCCCCACACTGTATGATGTATTCCCCACACTGTATGATGTATTCCCACACTGTATAATGTATTCCCCACACTGTATGATGTATTCCCACACTGTATGATGTATTCTCCACACTGTATGATGTATTCTCCACACTGTATGATGTATTCTCCACACTGTATGATGTATTCCCAACACTGTTTGATGTATCCCCACACTGTATGATGTATTCCCACACTGTATGATGTATTCCCACACTGTATGATGTATTCCCAACACTGTTTGATGTATCCCCACACTGTATGATGTATTCCCCACACTGTATGATGTATTCCCCACACTGTATGCTGTATTCTCCACACTGTATGATGTATTCCCACACTGTATGATGTATTCCCAACACTGTTTGATGTATCCCCACACTGTATGATGTATTCCCCACACTGTATGATGTATTCCCCACACTGTATGATGTATTCTCCACACTGTATGATGTATTCTCCACACTGTATGATGTATTCTCCACACTATATGATGTATTCCCCACACTGTATGTTTTCCCCACACTGTATAATGTATTCCCACACTGTATGATGTATCCCCACACTGTATGATGTATTCCCCACACTGTATGATGTATTCCCCACACTGTATGATGTATTCCCACACTGTATAATGTATTCCCACACTGTATGATGTATTCCCCACACTGTATGATGTATTCCCCACACTGTATGATGTATTCCCCACACTGTATGATGTATTCCCACACTGTATAATGTATTCCCCACACTGTATGATATATTCCCCACACTATATGATGTATTCCCAACACTGTAAGATGTATTCCCACACTATATGATGTATTCCCACACTGTATGATGTATTCCCAACACTGTATGATGTATTCCCACACTGTATGATATATTCCCCACACTGTATGATGTATTCCCCACACTGTATGATGTATTCCCCACACTGTATGATGTATTCCCCACACTGTATGATGTATTCCCCACTCTGTATGATGTATTCCCACACTATGATGTATTCCCACACTGTATGATGTATTCCCAACACTGTATGATGTATTCCCCACACTGTATGATGTATTCCCCACACTGTATGTTTTCCCCACACTGTATAATGTATTCCCCACACTGTATGATGTATTCCCCACACTGTTTGTTTTCCCCACACTGTAAGATGTATTCCCACACTGTATGATACATTCCCACACTGTATGATACATTCCCCACACTGTATGATGTATTCCCCACACTGTATGATGTATTCCCCACACGGTATGATGTATCCCCACACTGTATGATGTATTCCCAAGTCTGTATTATGTATTCCCCACACTGTATAATGTATTCCCCACACTGTATGATGTATTCCCCACACTATAATTCTGATTTATTGCGTGTATTTAATGATGTTTTCCTATATTATGCGGTATTTTTCCACAATAATTTAAAACAGCTGTGCATATTACCTGGTATTTTACCTTTGTG
Source organism: Pecten maximus (assembly GCF_902652985.1). Taxonomy (NCBI): domain Eukaryota; kingdom Metazoa; phylum Mollusca; class Bivalvia; order Pectinida; family Pectinidae; genus Pecten; species Pecten maximus. The sequence continues at coordinate 20,066,148 of NC_047024.1, forward strand.
ATGTAAATTTCTACCATGCACGTTTCTATATTAAATATCAATATTTTTACGGATGTTTACGCATGGGTAGTAAACATGGCTCGGTGAAGCCATGAATAAAACATACACAGAAATCCGGTCGATTTTTATGCACAACAGTTTAAATATAGAAACCGTCGAGAATTGTCAAGATTTAATCGCAAATCGATACCAACACCTTCAGAACAAAAAACAATATATAATAATTTGGTCAAAATAGTTTTCTTAACACCAATGCATTTTATCTTGTCGAAAAATATTAATTTAGGCTTTCAAGAATATAGTGTTTACACAAAAAACGACTTGGTATAGTGTTGGATGGCGTGACAGTATACTGTAAACTAGAACGAGCATTTTCTAGTGCATTTAATTGCCCCCGGCCGATAAGCAGTCTGACACATTTAAGTCTATTTCAGTACATATACCTAGAATAGTACTGGTATAAAAATAATCACAAAATGGAATATTCCATTTCGTTAACCGAGGATGTTGTTTTAGCAGTAATTAGACGCAATGGAAGAGTCTATATCTTAAACTGACAATCGACTCATCCAGCATAATTCTCGACAAAGCCATCCGTCATCTTGTCGAGTGAACTATATAAAGCTATACGTACTTGAACGCATATTATAAAGTGTTGTGGTATATGCTGATAACTGTACTGCCAATTCACACAAACAACTTATCAGCGATCGACATATGCCTTGGTGACATATTTTCTGGATTTGAAGGGGGACCACTAGAGATAGGATATACCTTGGTGCACCACCGGGTTTTACGACCTTGGCCGAGTTGTTCAAGGGGTGATTAGGCTAATCAGCTCAACAACAATTTCAAAATCATGATAAAATCATTTCTGGTTTTCAAATTTTGTCATGTTAGTTTAATCAGAAAATATTCAACCAACTACTCGCAGGCAATACAAATTCGACTAACAACTCGCATGCAATACAAATATTCGACTGCTACATTTGCCAATCATATATCTTGCTGCCATATTGACTATAACATTAAAACCACTGTTCAATACTTAAATTTACATTGTCTTGCCATTTTCGTCAACTTTGAAAAAAAAACTAAACCAACATAAAAAAGAAATCCGCCTTTTTTAATGTCACATGACCCACTGGGTGTTATAGCCTGAGGCAGTGGGTGTTAAAGGCGTATGGTGGCAACTACCTCTTAGCTTTGTGTCAATTGGGAAATGCGGAGCAAAGGTAAACATATGCAAATATTCGACCAACAACTCGCATGCAATACAAATATTCGACCAACTCGAATGCAATACAAATATTCGACCAACAACTCGAATACCATACAAATATTAGACCAACTCGAATGCAATACAAATATTCGACTAACAACTCGAATACCATACAAATATTAGACCAACAGCTCGAATACAAAGATATATTCGACCAACAACTTGCATGCAATACAAATATTCGACCAACAGCTCGAACACAATGAAATTTTCGACCAACTACACACATGCAATATGCATCTCATTCCACCAAATACACACATGATTAGCCCGAGTTTCCTCTGGCCCAGACCAGACAAGGTGTCAGGGCCAGAGTAAACTCGGGCTAATACATATCATTCAGTAGACAATATTGAGTCATCTTCAGATACATTTGTATATGTATAATAGATACACAATCATAGCAACTCAATGCAAGAGGCTGGACAAACTCAAAACACAAAACAAAACAAAACAAAATTAAGACATTTTTTGTAAATGTTTCCGAAGAATAATGTCCCTTTCCTGTATTGTAAACTGTTTAAAAACACACACATACAAAAACATCATACTAAAACGTGTTTAGTGTAATCAGTATTTTAATAATTTTAATACAATATCATGAAAACATTACAAAATATAGTGTATAGAAGGATTTGACAACAAGCTTGAATAATGGATCATACACGTCGAATTACAATCACTGTTTCATACTAGATTATTTTGGTTTGGTTTATTTTGTTTATCGTCCTATTAACAGCCAGGGTCATTTAAGGACGTGCCAGGTTTTTGAGATAGAGGAAAGCCGGAGTACCCGGAGAAAAACCACCGGCCAACAGTCGGTACCAGGCAACTGCGCATGCCCCACGCGAGTTTCGGACTCGCGACCCAGGGATGGACCACTCGGCAACCGCGGCCCCCTAGCTATGATTAATGAGTCATTAGCCAAAAATATGTTATAAACGTTTGTGCAACAATTGAGTCATATATTAATCCATTTAAATTGATCACTTTTCATTAAAATTGATAAATTGGAATAATTAATCCGTTTAATCAACAAACGTGCCACTCACTATAATGTCAGTAATCCGAAGATTCTGATGTTATCTGATGTAGCTAACCAATTACTGAAAAATAACATCAGAAATCTCCGCATTATACAGACAGATGGATATATGTGATAATCGTATGAAAATAGAATTGTGCTAGCACAACATGTATGTAATTCGACTATCTGGCTAAGAATCGATTCTCGAGTTCACTGTTTGCGTTTCCGTATGCATTAGCTAACCACAGTCTACAAAAGTGTTACATCACGGTAAACACCAGCCACATAACTTGGAACATCCCAACATCCTACCAGCATATGGAATGTTCCACTTCACTACAAGAAAAAAAAATACAGTTAAAAGTTACGTAAGTACAACGAAAATTGCCTAATAGTGACCCAGACACGAGTTTACATGATTATGTAAGGTTAAAATGCATCACCGTAACACGTAGTGGGTCACCGACACTCCTCTACTCAGTACGGCACCACCGAGAATTGTGCTCTCAGTTCATCTGAGGTCGCACTCTCTCTAGACTGCTCCATTGCGAGGCTGCTACTCGAGGCCACGCGCCAACGCCACGCGCCGCGAGGGGCTACATGACCCGAGAACGGGGTCAGTGGAACGTCCCAGATAATAAGCGATCGTGCACCAGACGATTGTCGGTCACGTTGCCCTGTCTGCCGCGCGTGTGTCGTTGACCTTTAGACATTACTTCTTCTGAAGCAACAATTTCGTCAATACAGTTAGCCTCATCATCTCGGATGCAGATTTTTCTCGTGCCTGCCGGGTTTATGTCTGTTGTAGTGTAGGAGGCGAGGGAGGATATTATTTGTATACACTATCAGACATGTCAGAGGCAAACAGCTGTGATCTGTATATAGCTAAACGATGAATGGATTTTCTGAATCGGTCAATAAATAGTTGCATACGAATAGTTATATGAATCAAAGAGCTTCTTGTTTTGTCATGAATTATTAACAATTATTAAAAACAAAAATGAACATATACTATCTCAAAATAAATGCGTTTTCAATAGAAAATAAGTGCATTGTATAATTTAAACAGTAGAGTTTATGACAATAATACGAAGATTATTAAGCATCATTTGAAGGCTAGTAAAATTTTGTATTATTGATGCGCCTAATACGTAATCACAATGACATCATCCTATGGTGCAAAATAAGTACTGTCAAAATTAATTAATATTTATAATATATAAATGTGCATGCCTTGTTTAAATCACATTTCCTAGTTTCTCAAAGCAAAACACATTTCCATTTTGATTAAGGTTTGATTGAGTGCATTACACAAAACAAAAATATTTAGAAAATGGATTTGCTCTACATCATAAAGTACTTAATCAAAATGACACGTCATCGTCTCCGTCGTCCATTATTCAAATTAAAAATCGATCAAACGAGTGAGAGCACTGACGAAGTACAGGGAGGATAAATCCAGGTGTTCCAGAATAGTAAACGTCTTCTGATTCATCGACTATACCCTACATAAAAATAAAGCTGCATAGGTAAAGCCACAATCTCAAAAAAAGAACAAGGGTAGCGACAATGTAACCACTGGTCTTATCATCAAGCATCCAACACGTCTGACAAAGAAATATGATATCTTAAAAAACAAAAAAACAAAAAACACAAAAACAAAACAAAAAACAAAACAAAAAAAAAGCACAAAAAAACAAGATCAAGATGTCGACCATAGAACTAACCTACGGTCGTCATCATCTAACAACCAAATGAACATTATATATATCACAATTACTAGAGAGCGGGACAATGAGACATTTTTATTGTAAACTGATGTCACTCTGGTAGAAAACAACATTCTGATGCTTATATGCATGTATATATATATATATATATATATATAAATTGAACTGTGAATGTCAACGGTAATCATGTAAAAACGATTTATTTACGAATAAGTTATTATTGAAATAACACCAAATCAATCACAAACTAGTTATTTTTCATGGGAAATTAAAAAAGAATATGAATAAAATAGATAAATCAAAAAGATTCTACATTCTCTAACTGGTAGTGGCAGCAGAAAAGTATCTTTTTTTTTATTTCTGTCATTCAAGTAAACTTTGTCTTTCTAGGACTTGAAGGCCTGAAGTGTAGATGCCAGAAGGCGCCGAAGTAAACTGAAAATATGTTGAAAGAAATGTCAAAATATGGATGAGGAGGTGCATATTAAGCTTCAAAATTCAACAAATTTTATTTGAAAAAATGTCAAGGAAGAATGCTAAAAGACAGAACCAAGACTTCAGAACAATCAAAACCAAAGGAAAATATCAGCATTAGAAAATGAAACACAACAAAGCAAAACGAGAGACAACAACATGGATTAAGAACGCAACAAAGCAAAACGAGAAAAGAACAACAATGACTGAGAACGCATAAAACCAAAACAAGAAACAACAAGAGGAACTGAGAACGTAACATTGAAGTTTAAAAAAAGACAAGAAGAGGAACTGAGAACGCAGTAAAGCTAAACGAGAAACAACTAGAACTGTCGCCAGGATGGCTGACTAATACCCCCGCAATCTGCACAAGTCAATGGTGAATTGGAACTGTTAATTAGAGGCTAACTAAGATAACCCAGTAATATAGTGACCAGTTGCCATAGCAACCATAATTTTGAAAAAAAAGAAAGTGGCATGCACATCTACACATGGTCCTCTATATTTGTGTGAAGTTTCATTGAAATCGGCCTTTCGGTTTAGGAGGAGTTGTCCGGACAAACCTAAAGTTATGGTTCTTATCAGAAAACCTGTTTATAGTGACCAGTTGCCATGGCAACCATAATTTTGAAGAAAAAAAATGGCATGCACATCTACACATGGTCCTCTATATTTGTGTGAAGTTTCATTGAAATCGGCCTTTCGGTTTAGGAGGAGTTGTCCGGACAAACTTAAAGTTATGGTTCTTATCAGAAAACCTGTTTATAGTGACCAGTTGCCATAGCAACCATAATTTTGAAAGAAAAGAAAGTGGCATGCACATCTACACATGGTCCTCTATATTTGTGTGAAGTTTCATTGAAATTGGCCATTTAGTTTAGGAGGATTTGTCCGGACAAACTTAAAGTTATGGTTCTTATCGGAAAACCTGTTTATAGTGACCAGTTGCCATAGAAACCATAATTTTGAGAAAAATAAAGTGGCATGCACATCTACACATGATCATTAATATTTGTGTGAAGTTTCATCGGAATTGGCCCATTGGTTTAGGAGGAGTTGTCCGGACAAAATGCGTCTACAGACAGACGGATGGACGGACGGACAGACAACCTGATTCCAGTATACCCCCCCCCCCCCCCCCCCCCCCCCCCCCCCCCCCCCCCCCCCCCTAACTTCGTTGCGGGGGTATAACAAGGACTGGAACGCACCGAAGCAAACGGAAAAACAACACTAGATGAGAACTGAGAACGCACTAAAGCAAAAAGGGAGACAGCAACAAGGCCTTAGAACATACGGAAATACAACAAGAAGAAATGAAAACGTACCAACGTAAAAGGAAAGACAATAAGAGTAACTGAGAACGTACTAAAGCAAAAAATAAATAAATAAATAAATAAATAATAAAATAAATTAAATTAAATTAAATTAAAAAGAAATAATCAAAAGGAAAGCAAAAACTGAGAACGCACGAAATCAAAAGGAAAGACAACAAGAGGAAATGAGAACGTACCAAAGTAAAACGAGAGACAGCAACAAGGACAGAGAACGAAACGAAGCAAAACAAAAGACAACAGAACTGAAAACGAAACAACGTAAAATGAGAGACAACAACAAGGACTCAGAACGCACGAAACAAAAAGCAAAGATAGCAAGAGGGACTGAGAACGTATCAAAGCTAAACGAGAGACAACAACAAGGACATAGAACGCAACAAAGCGAAACGAGAAACGACAACAAGAACTGAGAGCATACTAAGGTAAAAGTAAAGACAACAAATGGAACTGAGAATATACTAAAGCAAAACGCGAAACAACAAGAACTGAGAACGCACGAAACCAAAAGCAAAGATAACAAGAGGAACTGAGAACGTATCAAAGGAAAACGAGAGACAACAACAAGGACAGAGAACGCAACAAAGCGAAACGAGAGACGGCAACAAGAAATGAGAACATACCACAGCAAAAGAAAAGACAATAAGAGTAACTGAGAACGTACTAAAGCAAAAACAAAATTTTTTAAATAAAAAAGACAAAAAAAGACTGAGAACGCACGAAACCAAAAGGAAAGACAACAAGAGGAAATGAGAACGCACCAAAGTAAAACGAGAGACAACAAGAGGAACTGGGAACGTATCAAAGCAAAACGAGAGACAATAACAAGGTTTGAGAACCGATCAAAGCGAAACGAGAAACAACATCAAGGACTGAGAACGCACCAAAGCAAAGCAAAAGACAACAAGAGGAACTGAGAGCATACCAAAGTAAAAGGAAGACAACAAGAGGAAACGTATTTAAGTAAAAGGAAAGGCAATAAGAGTAACGGAGAACGTACTCAAGCAAAAAAAGCAAGGACTGAGAAAGCATGAAAGCGAAACGAGAAACAACAACAAGGACAGAGAACGCAACAAAGCGAAACGAGAGACGGCAACAAGGACTGAGAACGTACCAAAGTACAACGAGAGACAACAGCAAGGCCTGAGAACGGACTGAAGCAACGGAAAGACAACAAGAGGGACTGAGAACGTATCAAAGCAAAACGACAGATAGCAACAAGGACTGTGAATGAAACGAAGCGAAACGAGAGAAAACAACAATGCCTGAGAACGCACCAAAACGAAACGAGAGACAACAAGGAACGACAAGGCATCAAAGCAAGAGACAACAACAAGGACTGTGAACGCAATAAAACGACACGAGAGACAACAACGGCTGAGAGCGCATAAAAGCGAAACGAGAGACAGCAACAAGGACTGACAACGCACCATAACAAAGCGAGAGACAACAACAAGGACTGAGAACGCAACAAAGCAAAACAAATGACAACAAGGCAGAGAAATCAAGAGAACGAAACAAAACAAATACAAAAGAAAGAAAAAAAGAGAACAAAAAAAAAAACAACAAAGAAAGAAAACGCACAAAAAAAGAAGAAACAAAGGAAAGAAACAAAGAAAACGAGAGAAAAACAAGGATCAGAACGAACAAAAGCGAAACGGAAAACAAAAAAAGGAACAAGAACGCACAAACAAAGAAAACAAAAGAGAATAGAAATACAAGTAAAAGAAAAACAAAAGACTGGAACGAAATAAAAGGAAACAACAAGAAAGGAGCAACAAGAACGAGACAGAGAAAACAAGATAGGAAACATGAAAGCAAACGAAAAAACGTAAAAGGACAAAAACGCAAACAAACAGAAGACGCAACAAGCAAAGAAACAAAAGAAAAGAACAACAGAAAGGCAAAAAAGGATGAAACAAAGAAAGAAAAAAGGTAACGGAAACAAAGCAAAAAAGAAGAGAAAGCAAAGAGGAAAAGAAAAAGAAAAGAAAAAAAACAAGAAACGAAACGAAACAAAGAAAAAGACACAAGGACGAACACAACAAAACGAGAGACTGAACGCAATAAACGACACGAAAACAAACGGACGAGAACATAAAGAAAACGAAGAAGCAACAAGGAGGACAAACAAAAGAAAAAGAAACAAAACAAGAAGAAAACAAGCAAACAAGACAAAGCAAAGAAAACAAAGAAAAAAAGACAAAACAAAACTAGAACAAAACAAAGCAAACAAACACAAAAAGAACAAACAACAAACGAAGAAACAAACAAGGAAACGAAACCAAAAACAAAACAGAAACAACAAAGAGAAGAACCAAGCAAAGAAAGACGAACAAGCAAGACAGACAACAAGAACGAAAGCAACAAGAAGAAAACGAAACGAAAACAACAAGACACGAAAAACAAGAATGAAACAGCAACAGAACGAAAAAAAACGAAACAAAAACGAACGAACAACCAAAGCAACAGAAACAAGAGGAACAAAACCAAAGAAAAGAACAACAAACAGAACAAACGAAAAAAAAAACAGAAGCAAAAAACTGAGAATACAAGAAAAGAGGAAGACAACAAGAGAGAAACACAAACAAAAAAAACAAAAAACAAACGAAACAACAAAAAACAAAACAAACAAGAAACGACACAAAACAAAACGAAAGACAAAGCAAAACATGAAAGCAACAAAGAAAAAGAAAAAACGAAAGACAAGAACAAAAAGACAGAAAAACAAATAAGAGAAGAAAAACCAAAGACAACGAAAAAACAAACAAAGATACAAGACAGAAAGAACGACAACAAACGAACAGAAAGCAACAAACAAGAGAGAACAACAACAAGAACAAAGAAGAAACAAGACAATGAACAACAAAGAAAACGAAAACAAAAAGAAAGAACGAACTAAACAAACTAAAAGAGGACTAGAAAAAGCAAAAGAAACAAGACAGAAACAACAAGAAATGAGAAAGCAAAGAAACGAACAAGAAGAAAACAAGAGGAACGAAACAAACGAAACAAAACAAACAACAAACAAGAACACAAACGACAAGAAAGACAACAAAGAAGAGAACGAAAACAAAAAAAAAAGACAAACAAGAAGAAAAAAAAACGAGAAAAACAACAAATGAGAACCAACAAAGAAAAAGAGGAAACACAAGAACGAAACAAAAGCAAAGAGACAAACAACCAAAACTGAAACGAACAAAAGAAGAACAAACAAGAAAAGCGAAAAAGCGAACGAAACAGACAACAAAGGAAACGAACAGACGAAACAAACAACCAGAAAAAACGAAAAGAAAAAGAAAGAAACTGAAAAACAAAAAGCAAAAGAAAAAAGGAAACAAACAGAACGGAACGAAAACAAAAAAAAAACGAAAGAAAAGCAACGAGAACACAAAAGAGAACAAACAAAGAAGAGAAGACAAAGCAGAAGAGCAAAGGAAGCAAAGAAAGAAAGCAAGACGAAAAACAAACGAGAAGAAACGAACAACAAACAAGCAAACGCACAAAAGAAAGAACGAAAACGACAACAAGACGAGAACGCAACACAAGGACGAAAACGAAACAAACAAGACAAGGACGAACGCAAAAAACGAAGAAACAACAGGAGACAAAAAGCCAACGAAGACAAAGAGAACAAGACGAGAACGAAAAGCAACAAAGACAACAAAAAACAAAACAAGACGAAAAAGAAAAACACAAGAAAAAACAAGAAAACAAAACAAAGAGACAAGAACAAAAGCGTAACGAGAACAAAACAAGGACGAAACGAAACAAACAAAAACGAAAAAACAAAAAATGAGAGCAAACGAATAAACGAACGGGAAAAACAAACAAGACGCAAAACAAAGAACAAAGAACAAAAGAAAGAAACAGCACAAGGAATGACGAAAGCACAAAGAAACAAAGACGAGAAAACAACAAAGAAGAAAACAAGAAAAAACAAAAGAACAGAGACACCAAACAACAAAACAACAAGAGAAAAACAAAAAAACAAACAAAAGAAAAAACAAAACAAACGAGAACAAACAACAGAAAAAACGAAACAAACGAAGACAAAACAAGAAGAGAACGCAACAAACAAAACAAAGAGACCAACAAACGAAAAGAGAGAAAACAAAAAAACAAAAGAAAAAAGAAAGGAACAAAAAAACAGAAACAAAAAAAGACAGAAAACGAAAAGCAAAACGAAGAACAAAAAAAGAAAACGAAAACGAAAGACAAAAAACGAAACGAAAGCAAACAAAAGAAAAACTGAAAGAACAAGTAAAGAAAGACAAAAGAATCAGAACGACAAAAAAAAAGACAAAACAAAGGACAACAGAAAGAACAGAACAACAAAAACAACAAGACAAGAGAACAAGAGGAACGAAAAGAAAAGAAAACAACAAGAAGACTGAGAACAACAAAGCAAAACAACAAAAGAACAAAACTAAAAGAAAAGAAAGAAGAAAGAAACAGAAATAAAACAAGAAAAGAGAGACAAACACAGCAAAAGAAAAACAAAAAGACGAAACAAAGAAAACATAAAAAATAAAAAAACAGAAAACAAAGAAAGAAACAAAAAAAGGACAAAAGAGAAATGAAACGCACAAACAAAGAAGAAACAAAGGAAGGAACGAACAAACAACAGAAACAAAACAAGGTTAACGAACGAAAAGCGAAAAAAACAAATGCAAAGGAAGAAGCAACAAACAACAAAGACAAAGAGAAACAACAACAAAAAAGGAAGAACAAAGAGAAAGAAAACGAAAGAAAAGAAAGACTAATGGAAACGGAGACAAAAGCAAAAAAGAGGACTCGAAAAGATGAAGCGAAACAAAAAACAAAACAAGACAAAACAAGAAAAGAACACGTAAACAAAAGAAGAAAACAAAACAGAGAACAAACAAAAAGAGAACAGAAAAGGAAAGAACGAAGCAACTAAAGAGAGAGACACAACAAGAACTGAAAAACAAAGAAAACGGAAACAACAAGAAGGAGATCTAAGAAAAGCAAAGAAACAAAGTGAAACGACAAAGAAACGAAACAAACAACGAGAACGAAAAACCAAACAAAGAAAAAAGAAGAAAAAACAGAAAGAGAAAAAAGCAAAAGAAAGGAAAAGAATAGAGAACAACAAAACAAACAAAAAAAGAAAGAGAAGACTAACACAAAACAAAAGAATATAAAAAAAAAAACAAAAAAAAAAATAAAACGACAGAAAAAAAAGGAAAGACCAAACAAAAGAAAGACAAACAAGTAAAAGAGGACAAAAGGAAACGAGAAGAACAAAAAGAACGAGAAGCAAACAAAGCACAAGGAACTGAGAGCAAACAAAGAAAAGAAACCAGAGAAAGCGAAACGAGAAAGCAAAAGAAAGAAGAAAGACGAAACAAACCAAAAAAGACAACAAGAGGAAAGAGAAAAGAAAAGAAACAAAAGGACAAGAAACGAAAGAAAAGGAAAGAAAGGCAAAAGAAGAGAAGACAAGACAAGAAAAAAAACAAGGACTGAGAAGAGCAACAAGGAAAAGAAACAAAGCAACAAGGCACAAGCAAAACGCAAAGAGCAAACAAGGAGCAAGAGAGGAACGACAAAAAACAAGACACAAGCAGACGGAGAAAGATCAAAAAAAAGACAGGACAAAAGATAACAACAACGAAGCAGAAAAGACAGAAACAAAAGGAAAACGAACAAAAGAAAACGAAGACAACAAGGAACGACAAGCACAAAAAAAGGAACGACAACAAGACTGAGGAAACAACAAGCAAGAAGACAAACAAAGGACAGAGACCAAACAAAACAAGAGACAACAAAAGCTGACAAGACAAACAAAACGAGAGACCAACAGAACTGAAACGAAAAACAAACGAGAGACAACAACAAGGACAGAGAACAAAAAAACGAAAACAACAACAAAAGAGAACGCAACAAACAAACAAACAAACAAGAAGGACAACCAAAAACAAACGAGACAAACAAAACAAGAACGCAAACGAAAGGAACAAAGACGAAAAACAGACAACAACAGGACTCAGAACGAAACAAAACGAAACGAGATACAACAACAAGGACGGAGAACGCAACAAAACGAAACGAGATACAACAACAAGGACGGAGAACGCAACAAAACGAAACGAGATACAACAAGAACTAAGAACGCGCCAAATCGAGACAATTGGCAACAAGGAACGAGAACGAAACCAAGCAATACGAGAAACAGCAACAAGAACTGAGAATGAAACAACGTAAAATAAATGACAATAACAAGGACTGTGAACGCACCAAAGCGTAACGAGAGACAACAACAGGGACTGAGAACACAACAAACCAAAACAATAGACAACAACAAGAACTGAGAACGCAACAAATCGAAACGAGAGACAAAAACAACAACAACTGAAAACGTAACGAAGCGAAACGAGAGACAACAACAAGATCTGAGAACGCACCAAAGCAAAAGGAGAGAAAACAACAAGGACTATGAACTAAACGAAACGAAACGAGAGACAACAACAAAAACTGAGAACGAAACAAAACAAAAGACAACAACAAGAACTGAAAACGCAACAAAGCGAAACGAGAGACAACAACAACTGAAAACGCAACGAAGCGAAACGACAGACAACAACAAGGAATGAGAACGCAACAAAGCAAAACAAAAGACAACAGAACTGAAAACGAAACAACGTAAAATGAGAGACAACAACAAGGACTCAGAACGCACGAAACAAAAAGCAAAGATAGCAAGAGGAACTGAGAACGTATCAAAGCTAAACGAGAGACAGCAACAAGGACATAGAACGCAACAAAGCGAAACGAGAGACGACAACAAGAACTGAGAGCATACTAAGGTAAAAGTAAAGACAACAAGTGGAACTGAGAATATACTAAAGCAAAACGCGAAACAACAAGAACTGAGAACGCACGAAACCAAAAGCAAAGATAACAAGAGGAACTGAGAACGTATCAAAGGAAAACGAGAGACAACAACAAGGACAGAGAACGCAACAAAGCGAAACGAGAGACGGCAACAAGAAATGAGAACATACCACAGCAAAAGAAAAGACAATAAGAGTAACTGAGAACGTACTAAAGCAAAAACAAAATTTTTTAAATAAAAAAGACAAAAAAAGACTGAGAACGCACGAAACCAAAAGGAAAGACAACAAGAGGAAATGAGAACGCACCAAAGTAAAACGAGAGACAACAAGAGGAACTGGGAACGTATCAAAGCAAAACGAGAGACAATAACAAGGTTTGAGAACCGATCAAAGCGAAACGAGAAACAACATCAAGGACTGAGAACGCACCAAAGCAAAGCAAAAGACAACAAGAGGAACTGAGAGCATACCAAAGTAAAAGGAAGACAACAAGAGGAAATGAAAACGTATTTAAGTAAAAGGAAAGACAATAAGAGTAACGGAGAACGTACTCAAGCAAAAAAAGCAAGGACTGAGAAAGCATGAAAGCGAAACGAGAAACAACAACAAGGACAGAGAACGCAACAAAGCGAAACGAGAGACGGCAACAAGGACTGAGAACGTACCAAAGTACAACGAGAGACAACAGCAAGGCCTGAGAACGGACTGAAGCAACGGAAAGACAACAAGAGGGACTGAGAACGTATCAAAGCAAAACGACAGATAGCAACAAGGACTGTGAATGAAACGAAGCGAAACGAGAGAAAACAACAATGCCTGAGAACGCACCAAAACGAAACGAGAGACAACAAGGAACGACAAGGCATCAAAGCAAGAGACAACAACAAGGACTGTGAACGCAATAAAACGACACGAGAGACAACAACGGCTGAGAGCGCATAAAAGCGAAACGAGAGACAGCAACAAGGACTGACAACGCACCATAACAAAGCGAGAGACAACAACAAGGACTGAGAACGCAACAAAGCAAAACAAATGACAACAACAAGGACAGAGAACTCATCAAAGCAAAACGAAAGACAACAACAAAACCTTAGAACGAAACAAAGCAAAACAAGAGACAGCAGAACTGAGAACGAAACAACGTAAAACGAGAGACAACAACAAGGACTCAGAACGAAACAAAACGAAACGAGATACAACAACAAGGACGGAGAACGCAACAAAACGAAACGAGATACAACAACAAGGACGGAGAACGCAACAAAACGAAACGAGATACAACAAGAACTAAGAACGCGCCAAATCGAGACAATTGGCAACAAGGAACGAGAACGAAACCAAGCAATACGAGAAACAGCAAGGACTATGAACTAAACGAAACGAAACGAGAGACAACAACAAAAACTGAGAACGAAACAAAACAAAAGACAACAACAAGAACTGAAAACGCAACAAAGCGAAACGAGAGACAACAACAACTGAAAACGCAACGAAGCGAAACGACAGACAACAACAAGGAATGAGAACGCAACAAAGCAATGCAAAATACAACAAAAGTGACTGATATCGCAACAATCAAAGCGATTGGAAAGTCAAAGTGAAGACACAAACAGGAGGCTCGAAAATACATAGGAGATGGAATACAAAAAAGTTAAAAAGAAAATACAGGAGGCTCGAGAATACATTAGGAGATGGAATACAAAAACGTTAAAGGAAGAACAACAGGAGGCCCGAGAATACATTAGGAGATGGAATACAACAAAGTCAGAGGAAAGACCAGAACAGGAGGTCAGAGAATACAATAGGAGATGGAATACAACAAAGTCAAAGGAACGACAACAATAAGAGGTCAGAGAATACATTAGGAGATATAATACAACAAAGTCAAAAGAACGACAACAATAAGAGGTCAGAGAATACATTAGGAGATATAATACAACAAAGTCAAAGGAAAAACAACAATAAGAGGTCCGAGAATACATAAGGAGATGGAATACTACAAAGTCAAAGGAAATATAAGAACAAGAGACCCGAGAATACATTAGGAGATGGAAACAAAGTCAAATAAAAGAACAAGACACCGGAGAATAGATTAGGGGATGGAATACAATAAAGTCAAAGGAAAAACAACAACAGGAGGCTCGAGAATACATTAGGAGATGGAATAATACAAAGTCAAAGGAAAATAGAAATTAAGAACTTCCAAAAACATGTGTACCTTCATTCACAAGCGTCTGCATTTGGTTAGTATTTATAGAAAAAACATGTAAGCTTCAAACCTATTATGATTTAGCGCTAATATTTGTTTCTATAACGACTTACTAGATGCAGACGCCTATGCTTTATGTTATATGAATACACCATGATATAAAAATCGGTGTCTGTTAATCATATTTGAATGAAAAAGAACACTGGGTTCATGATTTAATTCAATTAAGTCTTGTAATTTTACTGTTAGGTATAAATGAATACAAACATTTCGACGACGTACTTTGTCTAACCGATAAAAAAAATCTTAACCGCATTTAGCAGCCTTTCACCGATTTACACAGTTAAGTAGGTACATAGCACGTGACCTCGTGACCTCAGATTAGAATATTTCTATCACAGAAGAGTCAATATCCAGATGGGGAGTACAGGTATAACATACTCGTATTATCCGAGTTTTTCGAGTTATCCAAATTCGAATTATCCGAGTTTATTTTACTAAGATAAAGAGAGAATTCGGCCGGGACCGGCGAGGTACTTCGAGTTAAGCGGGGTATTCGAGTTATCCGAGTTCGAGTTAACAAGGTCCCACTGTATAGTCAACCTATGTACTGTGTAACCACATAACGTTCTGTCCATAAACATTGGACAGGTGAGCTTACCTGGTAAAGAAATTTAATCTCCATAATTATATTTCACGTTGAACGCAATGTGAGAGGTCACGTTGATCTGATGATACCTACTAGACTAATTTTTAAAAAGTAGGTAAAAGAAAATGTTGAAACTATATTTCAATCGAAAGGTGACTCTAAATCTTAGCTGTTTAACAGATACGTCATTACCATGAATTGCAGAAACATTATTTTTCGAAATGTTGAGGCAATGTTTTCTGCGCGGATAGATTATTGGAGAATATGGTTCATTATCCTGTGTGTCCTTTTGCTTTCAAGTGAAATAATTGTTTTATATCATAAGCTTTCACTCGATTTGCCTGTTCCCCTTTCCTCCTTGCTCTGATTTCATAAACTGCAGCTGTACTAACTATCTTGTGGGATTTTTTGTTTGTTTTTGTTTAATTTTTAATTTTTTTCCAATATCATAAATTTTGTGTGTGTATGTTTGTTTTATGTTATTTTTTTCTACCATATCTATTTTGTGGGTATGTTTTTTCCCTACAATATTTTGTATTTTTTTTTCATTAAATGTTTTCGTTGTTTTGTTTTTTATTTATTTTTTTCTCTTTTTTTTTTTCTTTCTTTCATAAGTATTTTGTGGGTGCGTTCAATCACTACTAGATTTCATTCTAATTTGCCTTTTTTTGTTTCCCCCATGACCTGATTGATTTCTAACGTAAATCATTACTGGTATTCATTATAAATCTGTCAGTCCGCTTCTCTGCAATCGCCCATTTTGTTTTCCTCTATCAATTATCACTATTAGAAGTCTTAGCTCAGTCCATTGTGTTGGCGAGTGTAATGGATGGGCCGGTCCACTTTATAAATGCGGTGACTATATTTAGTCTCATCGGACTACACTTAAACGACCGTTACTAACCCCTCTGTACTGTACTCACCCACATGCACTAACCGCCTCGTTTTGGGACTTAACACTCAGAGATAAGTTAGATATGCTTCTCCTGCATGTTTTAAATGTCAAATTACTTCCGTGATATTTAAAAATACAGGTAATGTCAGAGACCTCTGGTAATGTTAAGCGAGATATATACACATATATTTTAAGACATACAAAAATGTATATATGTATTTTTACTTATGCTATAAAATTTCATATTTTGTTGTTCTTATTTATTTATTTATCTATTTATTTTTTCATCTATTCCTTTTATCAAACTAACATGAGCAAGATATGATTTAAGACATACAAAATGTATATGTATCTTTACTTATGCTATAAGATAGCATATGTTGTTTTTATTTATTTATTTATCTATTTATTTATTTTACCAATCAAACCTAATTTTCGAAATCACAGAAATAAGAATTTACTGTAATAAATTACGGACATTATGTAGTGTTTGATTATATACTGCTTATATGTATATATATTGCTGCTTGATTATGTGGGCATTAAATGGCTTGTAGAACGTTATTTATACATTTTAATTGCTTGTGGAATAGTAGTGATATATGCTTATATATTTGATCAATTTTACATATTTTCAACTGTTTTCTCTTATCTTACTCTATTTTACATACATATATCCAGATTTACATTTTCTGGTGTCATGCGCTACGCGTGTATCATATGTTGGTGATCCACAGAAGAAAAAAGGAAATAGTGACGTCATACGGCACACAACACGAATCTAGTAATTGATCGGATCAGTAACTCCAGACTCTGTACCTGGTGACATTAGCCTCGACTTGAAGAACTGATATTGAGGCTGGGAAATATAGATCGATCCCAGTTGTGAGACAGCGAGTGAAGTGCCCTCATTCCGACGTAAACTCTATTTTAGGTACAATACGATCACTTTGTTACGTCAGACACGCTTCGGGCATCCAAATGAAATGAATTCGTCCTACGTCCTCCCATATTTTCAGACATAAACCGTTCCAGAGATAGCGAGACAACGGTGATGTAGGATTCAGTAGGCACCAGAAACACAAATTAATGGAATACACATTTAGATGGGGAATTTACTGATTTCAAGTCATTGAATATAATTTCAATATACTAGTAATATAATACTCACATCCGTTTAAGAGGAATACATTTTTTTTTTCAATTTTGCCATTGTATATAAATACAAATTCAAATTAACACATAAAATTGATATTGGACGTAATTCGTTTATCAAAGATGTCTGATAAGACTACATGTATTTGTAAACAAACGCTCCGTAACTAAGGGGATTTCTTCAACTTAATTTTTACAAAGGAAAACGTTCCCTGATTTAAGACATTTTTTTTATAGAAGTAACTTTCATTCTTATCTGCAATGTTGTTTTTTAAGATAAAGAATTTTCTGAATTTCAATAATGTTGAGAACATCATCTAGGCCTATGTGAAGTTTTATAATACTTGCCGGTCAACAGATAACGATGACAATTGATTTTGTTGTGTATATGCCTAATGACGTCAATCTAACCGGTATGTGAATTACAAGTAGAATATATATATTACATACATATATACCAGTTTTGGGATGTATGACAAGCTGTTGATGAAAAAAAAAAAATTTATTAATAGCAATCATTTAGTTTGTTATCAAAATAAGTTATTAATATAATAAAATGCCTCTTTTTTCCACAACACCAGGCTTGCCATTATTCTAAATATTTGTGAATTATTGATTATTGATTATTATCAAATAACTAAATCACTGTAATCAAAATACCTACAAGAATTGATGTATTTGT
Source organism: Pecten maximus (assembly GCF_902652985.1). Classification (NCBI taxonomy): domain Eukaryota; kingdom Metazoa; phylum Mollusca; class Bivalvia; order Pectinida; family Pectinidae; genus Pecten; species Pecten maximus. Next base: position 20,084,448 of record NC_047024.1, read on the forward strand.
ATTCATTCATTAACGTCGTACTTTTTTTAATTAAAGATATCCTTAGCTGGGCCCCGTCTTTAGGTTACTTGGTACTTACAAGGAAATAGCTCTTCGCCGCTACACATATATATACATGTATATTCAAATATAAGCGATATATATATAGTGCTCTATATATAACTGTTCCGTATGACCGTGAGCTATACTTGTACTAAGTCCATCTAGTAGATATAATTATTTATGTCGATATAAATACAACACATACATTCCACGCCAGGTCAGTGTGCCCATTTCTAAACGCCGCGTGTATAGGTCACGACAAAACTGCCGTCTTCAGCAGAAATGTACATAGCGCCTTCGTGAATCTTTCATGAAACCTCTCTGTGTACAAATCAATACTATTAATTTATGTTGATACGTAAATTCGGCTACAAAAGCAATGTTTACTTTGTTAATAAATCATTATGATTAAGAGTTAGTTTGCTGTAATGTGAAATATTGACCAGGATCTCACACTATACAATACCAGTAGTTTCCATTGAAATACTGCAAAATCGATTTGTCTACCGGCCCAGAGAGACATGGGCTAGATACATAGTTTGTTGTTGTTCAACTCAATATCTAGGTCTCCCATATATCTTAATTAACCTGTTAAAATACCACGACGTTTAAATTTCATGTCACCAACCGCTTAACTGACACAGAACCCTTATCATGCGGGACTAATCGGCCTCTGGCCCATTGACGTTCTAGTGTACCCAAAGGCCCGAATACCTGTACTGGCTATGCAGAAAACGGCTGTATATAATACGTAATAGACCTAAAAGATCGAAACAACCTCGTTGTCGACCCGCTATGACCCAGTATGACCCAGTAAGAGCGAGTTCATCAACCTTACGTCAACTCATAATGGGAGTCGTTCACCCTTCCTACAGGGGAGTGATCCCTGTGCAAGAATAAAAATACAAAAAAGTATATAAGGTCGATTCACCCAATTTGGGTTCAGTCTATTTTAAAATGACACGAACTTTACTAAAGCAGAAAATTACTAAAACTATGGACTGATCCTTACCTGGTTTAACTATAAATAGAAGACGTAACTGTACTTATGTCTGTACTGCAAGCGTGTATACATGTACAATGAAATAAATGCACCTTTGTGTCTACAACGACACTGCGATGTCCGTCGTCCGACGTCCGTTTCAAGTCTTGCATAACGCCAATGAAGATTTATTTTTTGTTTTTCCTTTCGATGAATTTGGCCTGGAAAATGTGCTGGACGAAAAGAAGGGATTCAATTTTGTATAAATGGACTGTAACCCGCCTGTGGTATTGCTACATACATGTAATTAGTGGAAATAGTTTAGCTTATCATTTGTTCTCTAAAGACAAAGGAATTTTAATGTTTATATATATATATCTGTGTGTGGAGTAAGAGTCCATGAGCAAATCATAGTCGATTTTCATTAAAGCGAGAATGTATACCCACCTCCATTTTTGGGTGAATGCACGTGGCTTTCAAGAAAAATACGGGATGATATTTCAGATCAATTAAGTTAAAGATTAAAAGAGATTACAATCAAATAGTAGACTATACCACCCATTGGAAATTAATGAATATCACATCCCTGTTGTCAATATAGTCACAACATTTCGAAAATAAGAAACATTCAGAACAGTGTACAATTGTCTTCACCTGCTCTCAGTTTAAAATATTATTGTATTTTGTTGAAATATTTATGTAACAATGTACGCTTTATGTTAATACAGACCCCTTGTGGGACCCTGATTGGTGAACAAACCCTTGTTTCTTAGAAACAGGTAGTCCCTATCTAGGTATTACATGGACCCTTTCAACGCCCGTTTCGAGTAGTAACCAAATGATACAATTACAGTGGACCCTCGATAATCCGAACACCTTCGTTCCCAGTCCAAATCGTCCGGATTACGAGTTTTCCGGACTGCCGAATTTCGTCTACCAGGTCAAAAAAGTTGCGTGTAAGAGTTATCTTCCCTGACTATATACAATGTGGGACGTTTAAATGACATATTACATATCATAAACATGTCTAATTGTCAGTCTTTTTTAAAATGTGATTTTGTAGAAACTAAAAAATAAACAATGTTTTTAAAAGAACTTGTAAAGTGAAAGTTGTTTTATTTTTCAATGTCAACCTCACTTAATTGGTATGAATATGAGATCACAATCATGCTACCATGATTAGCTCCAATTACTCTCACCATTGATGAAGCGGTATTTTTAGAGGTATAATAATTGATACAATCATGACATAGCCATAGACCCCTAGTTGGGACAATCAACGACTACAAGTACTAGGCATGGACAGACAATACATTCATGTGACATGGGCAGTCGGGTCCATACCCAATCCTGGGCAATGATATAAGCTACATCGCTTTAAGAACACTTGATGGACATGCAGTGACAATGACAATGACAATGACAATATTTTATTCTCATAAACATATAAAGTGTAGAGAATTATATACATACAAAATTTGTACAGGACATATGATATAATACATCGATACATTTGTTAAGCAAGAGATTATCTTAAATATTGTTGAGTCGTATACTTATTTCTTTAATTAATTTCACAAGTGATTTCAATTCATCGTCTACTACAAAATTAAAAAGTGTATTAAATTAAATTTGAATGTACTTGGTCTTTCATAATAGTATCTAGATATATATTTTTTTCTGTTTAATGCTATTTGATGATCGCTGCAATTCCCAACTAAATCAAGTGGTCAAGCTGGACATGAGGATCGACTGTGAACATTGGGACAGCACAGAAACATAACTGGAAATGAACAAAAGGCGTACATTCATTGAAAATTGAAACGTTTTTACCGTGATGTCCCTTTAAATAGATAATGGAATTCGTCTCCTATTTCATTCAGGTTACACAGACTACAGATTCTATTTTCTCTTGGGATGTTATTCCATCTTCCGTATTCGATTGGTAATTTAATGTTACAAGTTCGAAATTTACAATAGGAATTAGCTAGCTTAGGAGGGAGGTCAAGTAGATATTTTTCTAAACTTAAATCATGTTTATAAATTCTGTAATTGGTCCCTTTCTGAGAATTGAAAACGTCATTTTTCCAATTACATATGAACAAATTTCTTAGGGTATGAAAAACAGTATTTTTTAAGCAGCGTATACTAGTAAATTCATGGTTTTCGAAAACATCTAATAAATTACATTCTTCAAAAATATTTTAAATTTAGTTAGACCATTGAGCATTATAATGTCTTAAAATTTGGAAAAATTTGTTGCTCAATTTATTATGAGTTGAGACCATCATTTTGGCCCAAAATCCAATCATACGAACTTTTATATTTATACTTAATGGAAACCTTCCCAATTCTCCATATATCATAAAGTTTGGTGTAGATGTTTTTAATCTAAGGATATGTTTACAGAATTTCAAATGTAGACGTTCTAAGAGCTTGGTGTCACAAAACCCCCAAACCTCACAGCCATATAGTATAATCGGTTTGATTGCTTTATCAAAAATATCCATTTTACAATCGATGGACAGATTATGATTTCTGCATTTTGAAATAGCGCCATACATGGCCCTAAGGCCTTTTTCATATAATTGTTTGATATTCAAATGTGTAAAACCATTTCTAGTGAAACAAACCCCGAGATATTTAAAATTTTTCACAATTTCTAAATTATTGCCATCATAGGTGAACTGTATATTTCGTGACACCGTTCCTCTCCCAAAAACCATTATCTTAGTCTTGTCAATGTTAACTTTAAGATGCCACAATTTTGAGTAGGTGTGAAATACGTTAAGTTGTGTTTGTAAATCTTCTACTGACTCTGCAAGTAGAATGGTATCATCGGCATACAACATTATATACAACTTGAGATAAACTTGTAGCTCTGTCTCTAGTTTTCCCGCCAAATTAGATAAACCTCTACAGTCATGTGATATTAAGAAATGTTCTAGATCATTTAAAAAGATTGAAATAAAAATGGGGACAAATTTTCCCCTTGTCTTACACCGGAATTACAATTAAAAATATTAGAGACAGAACCGCCTTTAATTACTTTGGCCTTAATTCCATTGTACATATTAATTATGACTTTAAAACATTTCCCTCCTATATTACTTGTAATTAATTTGTTCCACAGTCCTAATCTCCAGACACTGTCGAAGGCTTTCTCAAAATCTATAAATGCACAGTACATTTTACTTTTGAATTGTTTTGATAGTTCAATTAAAGAATAGAGTGAAAAAATATGATCAGTTGTAGAATGATGTTTTCTAAATCCCGCTTGGTTTTCTAGTATAAGTTCAATGCTATCTGCATAATTGGTGAGTCGTTCATTGATAATGGTTGTAAATAACTTACCCAGACAGCTTACCAGTGTAATTGGTCTGTAATTATTAGCATCATGGATATCTCCTTTATTTTTAAAAACTGGTATAATATTGCCCATCAACCACACATCTGGGATATTACCAGTGTCGAATATATAATTAAAGAGTTTGACGTATAATGGTAGCATGATATCTGCAGTAGATTTTATATATTCATTACATACTAGATCTTCACCAAAAGCCTTATTGTTTTTTAATCTAAAAATACATTTTGATATTTCTGATGAAGATATAGGTATATTTAAACAAGTATTGGCTCCCAGGTTCGATAACTCTTGGAGCTGTTCACTGGAAAATATATGATTATAAGTTCCCTCAACATTATGGTTAAAATATTTACTGAAATAATTGTAGAGATCCTCGATATCTGCCTTACATGTTTTTTTCTTACTAGGACTACCTTTGTTTAATATTTTCCAATATTCTTTTGGGTTTCTAGATCTTAAATTGTTTAATTTCGTTTTAATCTGAATTTTATGTGCAGTAACTGATGACTTCAGCGTTTTACGATATTTGCGTTCCTTATCGTATAAATCTTCTTTAAATACTTGGTCACCATACCTTTTATATAATCTTTTGGCTTTTCTGTAATTCTGTCTTGCTGATTTACAATCTTTAGTGAACCATGGCTTTTTGAAATTGGAATGTTTGGTCATAGGTTGGGTAGTACCAAAAGCATGTTTAGCGGCATCGACGAAAATTTCACTCAAAGTATTTACAGTTTCATTGATAAAAGTTACATTTTCAATTTCATTATTGCACATGTTATTTACAATATTCTCTATATACGAGTATCTTTCAGATACTGACTGTACAAACTTATCCTTTTCAATATCATTCCATTTTTTTGGTTTGGGAATAAAACAATCCTCTTCGGAAATCTCATTATCACAATCGTTTGTAATATTACATGTTTTAAGTAGATTTAGGTGCATTGGACAGTGTACATCTGACAAAAGAAAAGAAAATTCATTAATAGAAAAATCATCTACTAATTTAAACAGTTCAAAATTCCCTATACAATAATCTACAACACTTGCATTCTTACATGTAAGTTTACCGACATCTCGGTCTTCGCCCATTCTACCATTTAAAATAAAGATATTACAGTGTTTACACATGTCTAATAAACGCCCGCCATAATTATTTCGTACTTGATCTTGAGAAAATCTTGTCTTTGGTACATGTATTTCTTCAAATTTATTTACATCCTGGTCATCAAGATCATCATCTATATCATCTATAAAATCAGGAGCGTGATGAATACACTAATGCTGTCAAGGTTGATCACAGCCCGAGTCTACACTACAAAGATGGTGTCAGGGCCAGAGGAAACTCGGGCTAGGTTGAACAGTGAAGAGTGTCTGGTCATATCAAAAGATTATAACCCAGATATTCCAAACATATAATGGTATTAAAATTTGCTCAACCAAATTTGCTTCGGAAGCATACACTTTTCCTCACGACTTTAGAACCTTTTGTTGAATGAAGGAATATAATGGGCAGTACGCAATATATGCAAAAGCCTACTACTCTTGTGCAGCTCATTGCATTTCAACCAAATTCGTATGAACCATTTGAAGTTTCAACAGCGTATATCTTTTCTAAGCACTCACACAATACACATATGCACACTACAATAGATGGTCTTTAAGACTATGGACCAAAAATTAAGTGCTATGTAAGGCTAGCTTTAATTTTTGTCTCGATTGTATATGGAATTAAGGCCGTTCATGTCAAAAAGGAGATAAATTCAACGCTTTAGCATTTTAACGCAATAAACATAAACTTTGTTGCATTAATTACATTTAACGTGTGAAATGCTCATTGCAGTCAACATTTAACGCGTTTAAACTACAGTATAGTTTTATCAGAGACCTATATTACTAGTATATAGGTCTCTGGTTTTATGCGTCAAAGTTTATGTTTAACCAGAGACCTATATACTAGTAATATAGGTCTCTGGTTTAACGCGTAAATTTATCTCGTTTTTGACATAAACGGCCTTTCATACTACAGTACAGGTTTTACAGGTTCCTCTTCAAGAATTCATAATGTAATTTCGAAATAGCTTCTATTTCAACAAATAAAATAATATTAATACACAGACGTACAAACAAAGAATAAAATATTTGAGAACAACTTGAGAACACAGGCCGTTTTCGTTTATCGCGGTCCACCCGGTGGACCGGTTCAACCAGATTTATGAAATAAGGACGGATCTGGTGATTTTTTTCAGGCGAATAATGACCAAAGCTTGCAATGCCTGCATTAACAGGCCCGTCAAGTTATCTGCCTGAAATGTTACGTTTAAAAACAGCCAAACCGGCTTGTCCGCATAAACGAGCAGACCCAAAACTTGTCAAAAAAAAGAAAAGAAAGTTCTCTCAATGTTCCTTCCATGCAAACACTCAAATGAATTAGTCTGAGTTTACCGCGCAGACGCTTGTATTTCCGGGAGCGGTGGATTTGATTTTGTAAACAGTCCAAACACACCTCGGTCACATCCAGTTGTAGACCTCACTCAGCTGTTATTGGTAGACTACACAAAGTTCACCGAGAAACAACGGTATATTAACATATATCTCACGGCATTTCTTAAACAGGACGAGGTGAGAATATAAATGAAATGAAAATAATGTCTATAGCAGTACAGTAGCTGCCTATAGCAGTACAGTAGCTGCGATAACGTAGAATGAATACAGTATCCATACCCTGCATACTCTGACGATGACCATCTGTCAGAAATTGTCCGTCCAGACACAGGGACACGTTACAATAGTAATGTATGTATAAAATATATGGGGGGTCGATATAAACATAACATGTTTATATCGACCCCCATATATTTTATACATACATTACTATTGTAACGTGTCCCTGTGGTCCAGAGCTACGTTATCGCGCTGGACTACAGCCGGACAATTTCTGACATATGGAGAGCAGTGTAGGCAGGGTATGAACATATCTGTTTCACTGACACTGTCTCCTTCGTCCCGACCAAAGGGGGTATGTCTAGTCTTGTATTAAAAAATGTATTTCTGACTATCTTTAAAGACTAGACATGCTCAATGACTTTTTGGGGATGTCAATTGGAAGTTATTTCATGTTTAAGCCAAATTCCCAAGATTTCCAGTTTACTCATGAAAAAATCTTTACCAATTCATCAATTTTCTTCCCAAAATGAGACACAAAGGCCCCATCCCAAACCAGTGAAAAAAAGCGCGGCCAGCCCTTGTGTTCCGACCATAGGGGCATGTCTTGTCTAGCGTATATTAAGAATAGGCAGAAAAACTCATATAAAGAGTGATATTTCTGGCTATATTTTTCAATATAAGACTAGACATATGTTCTGACCGACACTGGCATTTGCAACAAAAATGACAGACAATAATTTAATATTAGGTTACGCTATCAAAGCTAAATCATCACCAGGCTTACTCCTATACGTATATGAGGTCTTATTCCACCTGATTACATTGGTTGATATTGCGACATGACAGCCTGTCAAAAGTTTCCTGTCGTGTAAACCTCTAATATTATTGGAGTACACCAGGCTATAATCCAGACCAGTCCAGTCTGCATTAGTATAGGCTGCTGCTAGCTTTACAGTTAAAAATTTCAAATACTTTAAATTTGTAAGAAAAATTAAAGATACCAAAGTTTGATCTTCTACAGATAATAATAGATATATGAAAATACCCTGTATGCCAGTATTCTAAATAGTGTATAAGACCCTGCTCCTGTTCACTGAGGTAGCTACTATGTGTAGCTGATCATGATCAAGATCTGCATACCTTCGGGATGTTTTTGGATACACCAATGCATCATGACCATGTGACAAAGCATGTAGCCATACAACAAAAATAGGTTCCCAAAATGACAGTGACGTCATATTTACTTCATCTATACTGTATACGTTTTTTTCTAGAAAACTACCACATTTGGATGGGAGTGGGGCCATTTATGATATATGCCTTACAGTACGAAATGTTTTTGAAGTTATTAAGCCTGTTATATATATATTAGATGCATGATTACTTGTCTAGAGAACAATTTTTCTGACAAAATGTTAATTCTTATAACATGTTACTGCAAATATTATAATAGCATTATGCAGAAATACAAGACAACATCTTTACATTATCTGTACTTCAAAAACTTTTCATTACATTTAACCCTTTTCTTTGATTGTAGTGATTCAATGCCAGTGAGTCGACACTTAGTATTGGCCACTGTGACTGGTTTCCCTGACACACAAGTTATCTACCCTTGTTGTATCAGCTGCTATTCCAAACTTCTGAAGGATCAGAATCAAGACCGGTAGGTATATACACTCTATAGTAGATATATCCAGTATATAATATTATTATTCAGAGATTTTGCCAGGCGTACTAGCTGGTATTGGGGCCCCATGCCATTCAATTGAAAATTAGCCCTGGCTGTATTTTCCCCAAATTTGATCTAATTTTTCTCAATCAGAAATCAAACAACTCTGAAAGTGACAACAAAGGCTCTAGACTAAATATTACTGAACGTTATTATGTTCATTGTTACAGATTCTGATGATAGATATTAATGCCTGCTTGGATCATGTCTGTATTACGCTTTCCTCAGAATGTAGCTAGCTGCTGTATTTCCCAATGAGATGTTGCTTATAAACCTTTTTCGTGATTTTCATCAACCTGCATCTCTCAAAACCCTGTGTTGTTAGATTTTTTCCATCAAGTCATTCTCTGTCACGGAAATGATGATACTTGGAACAACTTCTTGAATATTTCCTAATCAACTGGGACATATATCTTCACAATCTAATTAAAAATAGATGTTCGTTAGCCACTCCACTCCATGAAATCTGTATGAATGTTCCTACAGAGTTTACAGAGTGGATAATGAACATTCTAATCTTAATTAGATATATATCTACATAGATAATATAATGTGTTAATGATCCAAAGATAAAGATTTAAATTTCCTGTCGTAGTTGTACTCTATGAAAATTTGTAATATGTGTACAATTTGCATCCATGTATGTAAATACATTGCGATCCAGGTATTCACATCATCTAATAGACGACTTCCACAATGATTATGTCAGAACATTGTGTCGACTATCACTGCGCCATTGAAACGTTCTTTTTTAAGAACGCCGATGTGGCACAGTAGTATATATAAGCTGCGAATATTTCTGGCTAGGCTATTGGGTGCCGTAGATCGTGAGTTCGAGGCCCGGTCAGGGCGCGAGTCATAAAGTTGTCTTCCTTCGTCAATTGTGTTATTATGTTATATATAATATACATGTATATATAAACATTTACATACCAATATTAAATAAAATACAAGTATCAAAGCTGCTCTTGAATTTCAAGCATTTTCTTTACAAGATATATGGATTAATTTTTATGAGACTTCTTCATTTTCTGTACATTTGACAGTTGGTTGTGCTGCAAGTGCGGTCAGTCCTGCCAGAGTGACCAGGTGGAATGGAGGTACCGGCTAGCCTTGACCATCACAGATGGGGATACTATTGCCAGTGTCTGTCTGTTTGGAAGCATGTTAGACCAGTACTTTGGAACCAACGCTACCCAATTTAAAAGGTTTTTAAAATGCTGAAAAATCTATAAACATTCTTTTATAAGAATGGACTCAACAATGAATTTTTATTACAAAAATATGTAGACAGAGACTGCTTATAAAGAACCCTAAATTCTATCAGAGACTTGACAGAGTTACTAATCTGTATATTTCAACGGTGCAGCTATTTTTGCTAAGATTTTATAAATAATGATTGTTTTTACATATATTGTTTTCTATTTTTAAATTTTTTTTTTTTAAATTGATAATAATAATTCCCTAGAGTTTATTAAAGTATGCATGTTAGTAAGTATTGAAAGAAGTAGGATGATTACTGATGTTGAAAAAAAAACTTTAAAAGACTTACCAGTCTGTTCGAAATTGTGAACAGCTTGTCTGTAATTCATCTGACCTTGGAGACAACAGATTCAAAACTTAAGTACCAAATAAGGACATATAAGATTAAAAAAAAAATATCCGTAAATTTTAAAATAAATCATCTTTGAAATTTATTGAATGGTATAGTGGAAAGAAAATACATATATATGATAACTGTGTTGTAAGATGTTTATTTTGTCTACCCAGGTACCTCCTTGGACTCGAGTCATCATGTGATCATTCTGACCAATTGTTGAAGCGAGCTGTAGAGCGGTCCTTCATTGGTCACTCCTACTACTTCGGCTTCAAGAGGACAGCTAGTACCATCAGACACTGTCCAAATGCACCAGTTACTCTCCGCCAGATAGTTGACGTTTTAGAACCAAAACAGCAGACATCACATGAAAATCTCTCTCATATTGTTGCCTTCCAGATCCTATCGTCAACATCCACAACCCAGACCACTGTTCTGAATCTTATGCTGTTAGATTCACAGAAAAAATCATCACATTCTACTGAAAAGTCACTGCCTCAAAATGTAGAAACAAAGTTGACCAAGAAGGAACAAGACAATTGCTCCGTAAAACAGCTCGAAACAAAGAATGACTCTAGTGCGGTATCCTGTGAAGGTTACTCGTCCGGTGAAGGTCATAGTAATTTGACATGCTCGCCAAGTTTTCTCTCAGTATGCACCTCTTCATTTGGCCAGGAGACTGCATTGCTTAGTTGTGATATGTCAAACTCTGTTGATAATATTTCCCGTGAAAATGTGTCAAAGCGTCAAAGTACAAACACATTTGATTCAAAGGGTAATTTTCATCAATCTAATTTTTTGGGTCAAGTCTGGACTGAACCACTGTCTTCTTTTGAAAGTGTAAGCCCTAAAGTTGCACCAGACAATATTTGTATGGACAAGTCATCTACAAAATCCTCACCTTTTAAAATACAAGAATCATCGGAATCGCATGAACTTCTGAAATCACGACCAAACAGACTTGATAGCTCCGGATACAGCTCCTTGTTAAAAATTTCGGTCAATTTAGAAGGTAACAACTCAGAAGATATTTCACTGATGAACGGATCTTCGAATCAATGTTCTTGGAATAAAGAAAACTTCGGAGATGATAAATTTGATAAAGGCGCAGAAACAGAGAATGATCCATATTCTGAATCCTTTAACAATAGTTCCTTCTTACTAGCTGATGGCATTTGTTCAACAAACGCTCAACCTTTGTTGAAATTTGACAGACCGAATAGAAAATCAGTCAAAATTCTTCATCCGTTATCACAAGGAAATCATATTCTTTCATCAAAATCCTCCTCAAATAATGTTAGCTGTCCGCCAAGGGCTCAGAGTGGTTTCTGCAAAGGAAACTTCACAACAGGAGGCAAAATTAAAGACAGATTCAAAAAGTTCACTTCCAGTAAAACTATCAGAATTAAAAAAATGAGCGATGACAAGAAACACAGCTTGATCAGAACAAGAAACTTTCCAGGCCAACAGTCAATGTCTTGTAGTGTTGTAGCTCCAGTGAGGAATTCCAAGATATCAAAGGACTTGATGGATAGTGTTAATGATAAAGTGGGAAAAGACAATATTCCTCAATCAATACCAGGTAAAATCATGGAGAATAACAATCCCAACATTGTATTCCCAGAATCTGAGGACTTGTGGGCATATTTAACAGACCAAGAAGGATTTGGAGAGACAGAAAGCATTTCTCTGGGAAAATTACAAACTTCTGTACAGTCAAAGGGAGATAATCATGTCGCTGAGAATGTGAATAGGATAAATTCATTTGAGGAAGACTCAGATGAAACATTTGAGGAATTTTTCGATCCAGAATTTTTAAATTTAGAACATGATACTAGTGATCAGGAAGATAAAACTGATGAGAGGGCTAGTGATTCAAAGGAAAATAATGGCAAAGTTGAAATGCACGATACTAATGAAGGTATTGAAGCTGGTGTAATGCTAGATTTTAATGAAGACACCGATATAGATACTCACAATTGTGATGAAATTGTTCAGACAGGCACAAAGCATTCTGATGAAAAGATTGACACAAGTACACACAGCTCTGATGAAGAAATTGATGAAGGGATGCATGATTTTGATGAAGATGTTGACTCAAGCTTACAGCTCTCTGAGGGAGAAATTCACACAAGTACACAGAATTGTCAGAAAGAAATCAAAAGAAGAGCATTTTATTCTGATGAAGAAATTGATGAAGATACTCAGAAGTCTGATATTTTTGATAACTTAGACCCTTCAGGAATACATGATTTGGATGAAAAAGCTCAACCTACCACAAGGATGTATGGTTCTCATGAAGCACTTCATACTGCAGAAACAATCGGTTCTGTTGTCGGGGAAATAAATCATACTGGCAATAAAACTGAGTCTGGAATTCAAAATAGTGGGATAGTATTACAGGCTGCTTCATCAGATTCTGAGAAACATGTAACAGATCACTCAACATTAAATAACCTCAAACCTGATAATAATCCACAAGAAGGACTTGAATCTATGCCTGAATCAGAGGGTTTGTATGCGTTTCTGGACAGTACATTTGGGGAAGTGACTGATGAACAAAATTGGAATGTTCTTCCTGATAAAGAAGGGGATAAAGAGAAAGTAGTGGAAAAAGAAGAAATTTTTAATGTTTTCGATATTGAAAATGGCAATAAAGTTACTCAAACCAAGCTAATCGACGATACCAACAATGACAAGATTGGAAGCGTTTCTGTAGGCAACGATCGTGGAAATTTGAACTGTAATGGTGAAGCCGATTATGTGAAGATTACAAACTTTAAAGAGGATACTGAAGGAAATCGTGATTACGTCCTGCCATCTGGTGATGAAACAATGGAACACCTAGAGAGTATGTTTGATGATTCCTTTGACGGAGAAGATACCAGAAATGAAGACTTAGTCGACTATTCCAGCCAGGAAATCCTGCTTGTTAAGTATCCGACACATAAAGATGATTCTACCACAAATAAATCTCAGCAGTCTTCCTCAAAATCATGTCAAAGTGCTTCTTACTCTAAAAAGGAAAGTGCTTCGTCCTCTTCCAGATAAGGCTACCGATTTGTCTTGCAACAGAGCTAATGCAGATCCTGGGTTAATTGACCCAAATAATGACAATATTGATCACAATTCAGAGGATTCCATCGCTTATAAACATTGTAAAGATATTGATCATAAAGATTCTTGCAGTCATCCTAGTCAAGATAGACATACACAGGATATTCAGAGTCGGGAACATTCGACTCAAAGTCTGCATTTTCAAGATGTTGCTGGGTACCCTTTACCTCTTAGTAACGATCACCGACGTCCCATCAGCGAAAATTGTCCGAGCCAAGAGTGGTCCAGTGCGTCGAATGGATCGTCATTCGCCTTTAATTCATCAACTGATCTGTTCGGTTGTTCGGGTAACAGCAGTAGTGTTGCACTTTGTAATGATACCTACTCGCAGTCTTTAACGTGCGACGATGTTCGAGTCGCCCCAAACAGAACCCAAGCAGAAACAGCTAGGATAATTACAGGTAGCTTAGTAAAGGATGATGAACAGGAACAGGTAAAAACTGTCCAATTTGCAAGGAGACTCAGTTGTGTGAAATCCATACAACTAATCGACATCGAGATGAAAATCCGACAAAACCCGGGACTTCGACTTCCTGTGATACCAAAGTCATGTCTCAAATCACAAGTAGGATCACCCCGCTCATCACCATGTTTTAAAATTGACTCGAAAAAACCCAAATTGTCAAAAATGTTTAGTTTAAAGAAGCAAGAAAAAGTGGAGTCTCAGGATTTGTTTTCTTGTTCTACAATATCAGAAAGTTCTTGTCATGTCCTGAATCCAGTGTGTGATGTACATGTGCCTGAGGATACAGAGAGTGTGTTTGCTTGTGATGAAGCTGTAAATGAAATTCCCGGAACACAGGACCTGTTCACTCCAAGCCCTGTACACATGTCCGACAGTGTGAGCTCTGATTTTGTCCTTGGAAGTGCTAGTTGTAATAGACAGGGTAAAAAGTTCAAATTTCCAACATGGACCAAGAAACATTTGCATTGTCAGACATTTGTGTCTACCCCACTTGATGGGTATAATGAAAATCTTGGTGCTGATGAAAATGAACTGGCAAGTCTATCTCAAAATAGTGAAAATTCTTTTGCTCAGAATTCTGCATCTTTGTTTTTGGATAGTTTTGATGAGCTGCATGTTACGAATACTTCAGCACACTTTGTTAAAAACCTGAGATCACAGGAAGATAATTCGCTAAGAACATTAAATCATGGTAAAAGGAAAGACATCAGCCCTGTATGTGTGGGGTTAAGTGACAAAACCAGGGGAGATAACCAAATATCACCAGGGGAAGTAACTCTCGATACTGGTTCGCCAGATTTGTTTGGAACTTCAAATACTTCTGCTGGTAGTACTGGGGTCAGATCAAACAGAAAAGTTCAAACTTCAAGTGTAGCAACAAATTTTACTTTTCCTGTGAAAAGACTTTTTTTAGATTGATCAGTTGATTTATTTTCAAATGTGCCATCACAAAAACCTTAATTACGCATTAATTCCATTTTTGCATTATTGGATAAAAAATCTAATCAATTGATGAAGAAATCTTTTACTACAGCTTAATATTACCCAAAAACAAGTGTTCAATTCCAAACTTAAAAATGAATGTTACCTGAATTCACACCTTTATACGTTATTTTCATGTCCTAAATGCATCATTTCAAATTTACATTTAAATTATGATCAGATGTTTCTGTGTGTCAACAAAAATATTCATGTGCTCCCTTTGGCATTTTATTCAACTTTCATTTTTGTTTGGAATCCTGGATGGTACTCAAATTTTGAACAACCATATTTCTGTAGAATATATGGAATATACTAATGCCACATATTCTGAAGCTATATGTCCTTGGTATTGATGTTTTCTTTATTCTAGTACAGAAAGCTCTGTGTAGCAACTTGGTAGTCTATTTTACCTATATAAGAAGTGAGGTCCGTTTCTTAACATTAGAGCTAGTATGGACACTTTATATCAAATCTGGGTAGTCCATTTTACCCCCTATCAGAGGGAGGTCCGTGTCTGAACATTAGACTTGTATGGACAATTTATGTCAAATCTGGGTATTCCATTTTACCCCCTATCAGAGATGAGGTCCGTGTCTGAACATTAGACTTGTATGGACAATAATATCAAATCTGGGTAATCCATTTTGCCCTCTTTCTGATCATGAGTGCTGGCTCCCAAATTATTATCATGACTTGTAGAAGAATGTACATCTGATTATGTTTTTTGGGTTTTGTGCAATAAATTAGTTTGATAAAATGATGTATACATGTATATTCATTGCAAACCTTATGTACATGTACTTGTGAATTTGTGATAATTAACACAATATTTGTAGACTTTATGATTTAAAGGAGTTAATAAAAAAACATTACTTTTTTAAAACAAGTTTTTATTATATCATTCACTCTTGCCAGTGGCCTGGATGGTACCACACAATTAAGGGGCCTTACTGAAGGAGGAACCCAGACTATCCAAAGAAAATCCATGTGGTCTGGCAAGTAACTTCATACGTTTTTACTCCAGATCAGGAATTAACTCCCATCACTTTTGTCAAATGTACATGTGTTACCATGGCCAACTATCCAAGGAATTGAAGCTGGCAACATGTTTATCGACAAATTGATTGTATTTTTTTTTTGCATTTGTGTGAAAACCTGATTTTTTTTTGCATTTGTGTGAAAACCTGTACATTTATGTACACATTGTATTTTTATTTGTGTATGATCTGTGATAAGTGTTAATTGAGAATACATTTACTATCTGTTTTAACTACACTTGTTATTATGAATTTCATAGGAATCTAATATTTGGAAAGTTAAACAAGAGGCCCATGGGGCTGGCATTGCTCACCTGGATATTTCAGTGATTATGACAGAAAACTTATATCATATTACAGATACTTTTCCCTTTTTGAGATTTACCTCTTGTTAAGTCAGTATAACCGGGTACTTCCCATTTACTAGCATTTAGCTTTCTTGTTCAAAAAAAGTTTCAAAGTAAATTAAGTTGAATTGCACTCAACATTAATAGCCAATGGAATTCCTTTATTGGTCTAAGCTCCTATTCCTCTGGGTAAATGAGTTAATCCATTTTCAGTTCATTATGCCAAAGGGTTATGCAGACCAAATTTCATTAAATACTTTTGTCCCTTGCAGCTGAAGAGAGATTTCAAAGAAATTCCTCTTTACTCCTTTTGGGCCTCTCTCCCCCCACAGCTGAGAATCTTACCCTGAGGGTCGAGATCCCCTTGTCTCAATCCAAATGGCATAAAGGACTATGTTTCTCTTATGCTTTTTGGCCTCCTATATGTATATAATGTTGATGTCTCATCAATTCATGCCGTGACGTCATTGTATTGTTGACATGGCGTCATTGCATTGTTGTCAACAAGTGTTACCTGTCATACCCTATAAGGGTAACAAAGAAATATTGAACAGGTACACATTGTTAAATGGTAGACAAGTCTATGTATGATGGGAGAAAAATATGGGAAGGATGAATCTCAACAGAAATCATAAACATAGTTAATAAAGCAACAATCACCATTGTATATTATTATGCATTTAAGATGATTTATTATTTAAACAATAATAACAATAAAAAATCATTTCAATACAGCTTTTCACATAAAAAAAAATTCTCAAAAAAAAAAATCATCTATAAAAACTGCAATGACCTCATGTATGAGAGTTTAGTTTAGAAATTTGCAGAAATTTTATATATCTTTAAACTTGTAATACAAATGGACAGAAAATTTGACCCTGTTTATACTATCACATATACAAATGTTTTACAATTTGTAGCTTATAAAATTCATAAATCATTATGTAGAAATAAGCCCATGTCTATTGCATCTCATAAAATAATTCTATTAAATGTTATTTCATTGTCCTGTAATAAGCCCAACCCAAGTCAAAGTTTTTATATTGGTCCTCTGGGCTAATTACAGGATAAATATGGTACAGGAAGTTGTTAGTAAAGAGGATGATTTTCATTGGTCAGAAGATAATGACCCTTTGGCTTGGAACCAGACTATCTAAATTACAATACATCTAATGTCACAGCATACATCTGTACATCATTATCCCTGTTTCCACACTAAAACAGTTGATATAATTTTCTTTTTCCATGAATTTATAATTAATGAACCTTACATTTTTTTGCCTACAAAAATATTTTTATTGCAAAGACGAAGGAAGACCAGTTAGATATTAGTCACAAATTCACTCTCCAAAATAACTGTTAGAAATACCTGATATTAAAAAAAACTACCCGCAATTCTACAAAAAAAAATCAAACATAAAAAGGCACAAATATACTTTTTGTTTGTGTAAGATCCAAAACATAGTCAAGTAAACTAAATTTGATCAAGTTTATAATATAACAGATTAATATTGAACAGCAAGATGATTGTATTACAAGCTTTAAGGCTACCACTCAGGAGATCAAGGTTTCAGATATTTTACCATTAATTCAAAAATCTATATGCATGAGTAACCTTAATCTTGTAGAATGCAATTTCAGTATCAGTTTTTTATAGTTGAATCTTATATACTATGGTATGAGAGATTAATGCTGGCCACAGGGACTTGGCACAATTACTCCCTAACACTCTAAGTACAAGGGACTTAGACACATACTCTCTAACCTCTCATGATCAGTATATAGGGACTTGACATATACTCCCTAACCCTCTCAATACACAGGGACTTCACATATATTCTCTAACCCTTGATACACAGGGACTTGACACATACCCCCTAACCCCCTCAATACACAGGGACTTGACATATACTCTCTAACCTTCAGTATACAGGAACTTGACAAATATTACCTAACTCTCTCAGTATACAGGGACTTGACACATACTTTTTAACCCTCTGCACACAGGGACCAAACAATTCCTTTGACCCTGAATGGAATATTTAATTGCAGGGTAGTACCCCACATAACTTATTATCACAGTTCTGCATGTCAGAATGAAACATCTCACCTCAGGGTCAATCCCCCAGATCAGTCAAGCCCCTGTGCTTCAGTATATCAAAGCCTGCTGTAAGGTCATTTACACACAAACCATTAGTTCTAAATGCAGACTTGTAATTCTGCTCTTCTACAAAGTGTTACTCTGATTTACTCCAATCTAATAGGAACAGAAATGCAAGTACATTTTTGAACAGATTGAGCATGTGGTTAGGAATTTGGGTCAAGTCCCTGTGTAAAATATAACTGGCTAAAACCCTTTTGTACATTGTACATAACAGATGCTGAGTGCTGAGCCATTTTCAAAATATGTTAAAATACTTCTAGAAAAATTTGAAATGTGACAACAAAATATAAAGTATATATATTATAAGAAAAACTGATATACTATGCTCCCAATAAAGTAATTGCAACTGGAATGTGCAGACATGTTTATTGCACATAGGATATTATGCTAAGTAAGTTAAGAGAAATAGAAACACATTGTAGAATCACACAAACAGAGGTCCCTAAAAACAGGTTGTCATTTTACACAGGTTTACACAGACAAACTCCAAAAAACAGGTTGTCATTTTACACAGGTTTACACGGACGAACTGGTCTGGACCTTAAGTGGTAATAAAAAGTTAACCTGTCCATCCTTTAAATGCCTTCAAATGTCAATGACCTTTATTGTGTCTTAAGTTATAACCCCTCAAAAATAACTCAAATTTGACCTTTGACCTCAGTACCTTGACCTTTGACCTCAGTACCTTGACCTTTGCCATACAGACCAGGAAGCCTTGCCATATCTTATTCATAAATACCAATTGCAGTGACCTACTTTCATTACTAGTAAGTAACCATTTGTTTTGGGACTCGGTTATTTGCTACCAGGGCAAGTTGTGGGATGTCTATTTAACCATTTGTTTTGAGCGAGTAAGAAGCTATGGCCCAGATATCAACTTGACATTAAACCACAATGTGGCCTTGGCATTGGATATAGACATGAAAATGGTATATGGCAACACACATATACACTTAGCCATTAGGCATAAATCCAATAACTAGCCCTGAATTACATTCAGTGATCAAAATGTTGTTTGCTGAACAATTCATTGTACCTTTGACCTCATTGTGATCTTGACCTTGGTGTACAGGTTTGACCTTGGTGTACAGATTTACTGACCTATCATCAAAGAACCCAAAGTTCTAACCCAGAACTTCATCTGGGAAGAAGACTGCGAGGTAAAGTAGCAAATACAGTAACTGTACGGGAACTGTATAATGTTCCCCAAATTACAAGAAACATCTAACAGTGCTTATTTGTACATTGTATATTATATAGTGATAAGGAAACAATATTTTTTTTGAAAACAAAACAACTATATACTGAAAACACAGAAAAAAATTTCACAGAATTTGAATCACAAAAAATCAAAATGGAATGAAAATGAAATTTCCATTGGTAACAGATTAAAACTGGTAATATATGATAAGAACTTCAGTTGCAGTGTAGAGGGACCTTGTGTTCTGAATATCCAGTAAAAACTTTTCTCGCTGGTTACAATTAATTATTCATATGTCCTTTTAATTGACCTTCAACATTTATTATATAATAACACATGCATGAAATGGTACAAGATGGCAGTATCGAAATCAGGGTCATCAAACAGACATTACGATCATTTATCAAAATTAAGAGAATGAAGCACAGTCATTATTTAGGGTTATTAGTAAAGTGGCATGATATTAAAAGGTTAAATAAGATAATCACCATAAAGTTCATTAAAATATTTACTGAAAACTTTGATATCACCAATTAGCTCTAACCGGTTTCTCAAATACATGTACCTATCTGAAATTGATCACAGACTGAATTTAACAATATTGTACAACTTCAAATTATCTTTTACCTTGTAAATGCGTCATTATTTCAGACTGATCTTTGGAAATTGAATAAAGAAAAGAATTTTGGTTTTAATAACTGGTTTTGACCTGGCATGTGCAAATTTTAACAATGTAAACAATGTACAAAGAAACAACATTTATGTAACAATATTTCAGACTTAACTCTATTGTAATTGATCTCCTAAACTGATCGACTACAGCCGAAATTTGTTTATGGCTATTGATGCTAAGACTACAGGATTTAAAATATTGGCTGTAGATATTATTAATACTGAGTTTAACATTAAGAAATTAAAAGCTTGTCAAAATCTAAAAATGATTATCACAAAGCTTTATTGTGGTCTAGAAATCGTCAACAAGTTTCGACTTCTAATATTGAGTTGAAATTATTTTTTGTAA
The DNA here is from genome assembly GCF_902652985.1 of Pecten maximus. Lineage (NCBI taxonomy): Eukaryota > Metazoa > Mollusca > Bivalvia > Pectinida > Pectinidae > Pecten > Pecten maximus. Next base: position 20,105,175 of record NC_047024.1, read on the forward strand.
GTGTTGGTTGGGTTTGGGTACAGGTCAGACATAGGTCCTCCATCCTTGAATAAGAGTACATATTTTGTCTTTAGATCCACAAAATCATTAAAGATTAAACCCTTCAGATTTATAAAGTTCATGCATTTATTTGACTTCTGACTGGTCTTCTGAATGCCCTGTTCAATGACAAGTTATTTATGGCAGTTTCAAGGTAATTGGTTGGTGAGATAATTTTGACCTGTCTATAAAGGCAACCTGTCTATAGTGACCGTTTTACTGCCTCCCCTTGGGCGGTCGTTATAGACAGGTTTGACTGTATAAAGACAAGTAACATAATATATACATAAAAACATCACAAGATCTTGAATATCATCCTAGCTGGAATAACAGGTCAGCTTCCAATTGGATATGATAACTGTTTAACTTTTGTTCTCATTTTTGACTTTCTGGGTGTGACATGATGATGAGGAAAAAATAATGAAATGCACAACCATTATATTTCGATTCTTTGCTTTGCTCAGCTCTTCATCAACAATCATGTGTTCCAATAATGAAATATCTAATTAACCAAAAATCAAAAATACAATTACAATTAAGTAACATAAAAAATACAAACCGTTTTTTTTTACACTCTGTTAAATTAAAGCTGCATTTATTTATTACAAGATAGGGGAATTATGAAGTTCATGATAAAATATAATATTTCTTTGTTTCTTCATTTATAAAATATATATCATTTTTAGTAAATGTTTTCTAAAAACTCCAATCAATACACATAGAACACAATATATCTGAATAAATCTATACACGTCACAGGACAAACATACAGCTAACATTCACAATATCAAATTCTCACAGGACTAAATCAATCGGGTCGTTGGACAAATCGCAGCACAAAATAGCCAGCTATTCTAAATGCGATGATGAATATAAAGAGAGGCAGCAGATATTTCCAAAATGGCCAGTCAATTCCGAAAAACTGCAGCACCTCCTGTGACGGGATTGTGGTAGCATTGGGGTGAAGGCAGCTGGAGAATTGTGATTCCGATATGTTGGTGCTGGAGGCACAGCTGTAACAAGAACATTTCTCAATTTAAAACTACCTGGTAGATATCATTAGTCAACGGCTACTATGGACAAAGAGTGTTAAAGGGACATAACTCCAATGAAAATATTCATGTGTAGCAATTTCAAGTTTCACAAAAAAAAAATTACAAGCATATTAGGTATTTCTAAAGCAATACATGTCCCCTACTGGCCCCCACTAAAAATAGTATCGGTTCCCTTGTCCTTGACCCAAAAACCCGGAAACTTGAACTTGTCAGAGATAATACAGTCCTTTATATCATTTTGTGAATAAGCTACTAGAGCACTGACAAACTCTAGCATTACATACATACATACATATATGTACAAGATGGATGGAGAGAAAACCTATGGTTTCCCAGGTAGAGGACTAATAACTTTAGTGAGTAATAAGATTTTCTTTGGACAGACATTTTCCAGTTTACCTTCTAGGTTTGTTGTTGGGAGTATAATTATAATTAAACACGAGGATATGATGAAAACTACATCATCATTTTTTAATTGGTTTTCATGTAGTTGTAGAAATAAAGAAACTGTTGGGAAGCTTTAAACCATAAAATATGTCCCAAATTGCAGAACCAAACCAAATCCCAAATCCTTCTTACAAGAGTAAATTTGTCTCTCCTGGAAAATGTATATATGGTATCAATGATAAATGGTTCTTATCTCCATGTTTCGACATGCTTTAAATTTGGGCTAACAATGTTCAGAATATGTGTAATCATTCAGGAGAAGTAGTCTTTAAGAATATGTTCTCAAATGTTCCATATCAGACCAAGTTTATGCTGAATATTTTAACAAATTTGCATATATGTAAATATTACCACTAAAATGTTCTTTGCTATGTGGTTGGTTGTGTGATAGGAGACACTATCGAATATAAATACTTACAAAACTGGTGGAGCATCCGTGAATTCTAATGACATCAGGCAATGGAAAGTGTAGTAGAGAAAGGATATGTATTTCAACCAGGAAAGCCAAAACGGTAGATGTCTAGTGTAAAAACCACCTAAAATTAAATAAAATAAAAATAATAATGAGTTTTACTGCATTTTTGCCAGTGAAATATAGAAATTTATCAAGCTAATAAAATTTATATTTTCACTGCAGCGATGGGTAGTGAAAATATAAGATTTTGCAGTGAAAATATAAGATTAATATAATTTTTCCGTTTTTGACCAATGACAACGGACCTTTGTATGCACCTCGTTGAAACTTGCCGATATTTCCAATCGAAGCGGAGATAGATAAATTGGTTATTTTGCTGTATTTCTGAAATTTTCAGACTAGTTTTGGACAAAATACTCACTTAACGTTAGCTATCCATGCACAGAATATCCTATAACAGTAGAAAACGCTTAAATTGCGTTGATTAGTTCTTTCAAAATGGCGCCGTCAAGTTGACGTGGAGTAACGTCACAAAGAGATGATGTCATTACTGATTCCCGCACTATTTGACACTATAATTTGTTGATGTTTTTAATTTTGTTTTTAAGTTTATGAAATACAATAAAAAGAAAATTGAATGGTTTCCCGCTAGATATAACATATATTTCACTTGTATGACAGAATATTTCGATATTTTTCACTCGTGCTTCGCACTCGTGAAAATATCGATATTCTGTCATACTCGTGAAATATATGTTATATTTAATGGGAAACCATTCAATATCCTCTATTTATATACCGCTATATCACAGCAACATAGCCGTCTCAAAGTGGTTCACAAATTATTTTCAGTTGTTATTGGGCCTTGGGCCACCAGCCAATGTCTTTCTCAACTCCCTGCAGCCGGAGCTGCCATTTCCACACTAACAGCTTACACACAACATTTCTTGCACTGCCCTACTACATACTCATTCACAGCTGAGTCGACTGTAACACAACGGAGTAAAGTATCTTGTTCTAGGATACAACACAGTGCCCCAGCTGGGACTCGAACTAGCGACCCTTTGAATTGGTCAGATAGCACTGTGTCCTACCACTAAACCACAATACCTCCAGAAACTTGCTATTGAGATTAATCACAGTTTTTGTCATCATGTTTTATAAAAGAAAACCTGAAAATCTTGATATGCTATACATTATATATGTTTTATAATGTCTGAAGCATTTAGTAGATTACCAATCATAAAATCAAATTTTTACTAGGCTACAACAGACATGGGTTAGCTTCAAACAACATGCCAAAACATGCTTGCTGGTTTTATCGCCCCCTGAACAGCCAAGGTCATTTTGAGGTGGGGTCTCCTTGTGGTAGTTGGTGACTACCTCACTCAACAACAAACAGAGGCCAGTCACATGGCATCCAGAGCCATTAAGGTAAAGTGTCTTGCCGAAGGACAAAACCAAAACTTCACAGACCGGTCTATTTCTCAGCTTCCTGAGAAATACAAACTGACACGGGTAGGGAGCATCAAACAACACACCACAGATTTTCACCTGAGGAACTATGCAGCCAGCACTCTAACCAACTAAGCTATCACAGGCCTTCAACGAAACATTTTTTCACACTTACTGATCCCTGTAACTATGTTATCAATCAAGGCCTTTATTCATACAATTTACACCTTTGTTGGCTATACCCTAAATATGGTGAATCTGGGCATCACTGTTATGAAAAAGTAAAAAAGAAAATTTTAAAGTTTGAAAACATTTGAATGCTGCTTAAGTTGTATGATCTAATCCACAATGCTGGTATTTTTTCACCCTAATTTATCTATAATAATCGATATGAATGTCAAATACAATGAATGTAGGCTTCATGGGTCCTAGGAAGTCATTGAAACAAGATTGATGGCCTATCTGAGAGAAACATTGAAACTCGAACTTGATCTGTAGCAACTCATACTGAAGTTACATACCAACTTTCACCAACATACCTTGAAGCATGGCTGAGAAAAATGCGGAAAACTGAGTGGACAGACAGACCGGCGGACGGTATACAGACGGACAAGGAGGAAACTTATAGTCCCCAGGTTTCACCGGTAGGGAACTAATAAGTTCAAACTCTTCTCATGTCTGACTTACCTAATAACATGGTGGTCATTATACACACTGTAGCAATAGTCATTGCTCTTCTGATGTCCATACATGCTATACCAAGGAACAGTCCTATACTCTGTAACATAAAAACCCATAGGAATTGGAAACAACAGTCAAAGTCTGTTATTCTTTCCACAAAGAGGTAAAACAAAAACACAATTTTATGCATGACTCTTTATCAAAGAATGATTAAGATGTTAATATTTATGTGAATATTTTTGAATGTTAATGATATTTAAATTTTCCCCCACATACCTGCCCTGCTATAGAATGAATGAAGAGTGTGCCTAGAGTAGCAAAATATGCTGACACTCCGTTTAGTCCGACGGACCAGTAGACTATCGTTCCGAACACGAGGGGCTGTGCTAGGATTAGAGGGAGTTCGCTGGTCATCTTGGCTAAGTAGTAAGCTGATACCCGGTACCAACCCGAAGCACGTTCTTTGTTAATCACCATACGTTCAGATGGGACTGAAATGGAGAATAATCCATAAAGACTCTATAATTATAGAAGATCTTACATAAATACTAGCGTATCGGTTGTCACCTTAGACTTGTGGAATCAATCCCAATCAAACATTAATATCTGGTTATTTTGGAGGTAAATGTTTCTGTGACAGCCAAGGTCACAGGAGGCAGAGAAATAATGACCACATCAATAACCTCTCTTACCTCCATTGCATTCATCAACCCTTTTGTACCACTTCATCAATTAATAACCCCTCTTCTCCACCTGCATTCTTAGCCACTCTGCTCCCACTGCATTCATAGCCCATCTTGTCCCATTTCATTCATAGCCCCTCTTTCCTACTGTATTCATAGCCCCTCTTTCCTACTGTATTCATAGCCCCTCTTCTGCCATTGCATTCATAGCCCCTCTTTCCTACAGCATTCACTGCCCCTCTTCTGCCATTGCATTCATAGCCCCCTCTTTCCTACTGTATTCATAGCCCCTCTTCTGCCATTGCATTCATAGCCCCTCTTTTCTACTGTATTCATAGTCCCACTTCTCCTACTGCAATATTCCTTCTTCTGGTGAATCACGGGCATATGACACCAAATATATGTTTTATAGTATGCTATAATACATGGATGGACTTCATGCCAAGTCCCTGTGGTTAAAAAACTCATGATGATGTAAGCTGGTCAAAGGGGAATAACTCCATGATATAACAGAAACATTATCCTATTGCAAAGTTAGTGTCATGACTGCAGTCTCCAGTGTACCCAAGTAACGTTAATTCATACAAATCAATGTAATTCCTTTGTAATTTCATCATGTCATGCATAAAATCATCAATGCTATATGTAACTTATGCCCTACGTTGGCATGATTTGAGTATCAAAAAAAACTTGGTATCTAATAAAAATGTATCTTAATGGCATTAAGTAACACATTTATAAGTGTCTAAACAAAAAGGTTTTTAAATGTACTCACAGGATGTGACTGTATCAAACAGTGGAGTAAATCCATAGTTCATGGACATGAAAAATATCTGCAAAAAAAAGGAAGACACCATTTGAAAATATTGTTTCAATTTATAGCAAAAATATATTAAATACAAACATATAATCATCCACACTTTTTAAATGTTAATTACCCTGATCATATATATGCAGACAAAACTAATGTACAATGTTATTTGATTTTGATTGGTGCTCTCTCATCCTCGATACTCCTGGGATTATGTTCACTTTCAGTCTCTCCATCCCTGGCATATGTCATGGCAAAATCAAAGGCACGTGTTCGGCTATTTGATTGGTGTCAGTAAGAAAACACCTGACCAATCGCTAAGCTGATGTGATTCTTTTGAAGACTACAGTGAAACGACAATCAAGTTAAAAGAAAGTAAATTTGATGCTACATTGACCTCAAGATTTGTTTGATGTGCATCAAGGGATCAAACTAGTCTTCTTATTTCATCTTCAAGATGGCCGTGACCGAGTTTTCAATTTTGTTATGACATATTCCTGGGGTGCAGATATCGTAGGTGCATGAACATAACCCTGGAGTAACAAGGATATAATGTTCTACCAACTTATGCTATCACACCTAGCCTATTCTATGTACATTATTTTCCACAATATTTAGGATTTTCATATTAACCTACCACACCCATCCGATCTCGTAGCGTGGTCTCTGTCCTGGGAAGCTGGAACCAGATCAGGCAGACTAGGATCGTCATGGTGACAGCCTCGATGACCTTGAACTTGTTGAAGATCTGAGTTTTGGACTGGCGGAAAGTACGAATGGTGAGATTTGTGTACTGAGTGAGGAAACCAGTCGGCCATTTTTGTTTGTTGTTAATTGTGGTTTCTATGACACCGTTGTCGATATCATCCAGCTCCATCAGACTCACATGAATGCTTCCTGGATCTACCAGATTAAAGGAAATTGCCTTAGGAAGTTTTTCTCTTCATTAAAGTCATCAAATCAAGACTAAATGGTTAAATTTTAATCCACAAGTTTAAAATCTTTGAATTAGAATGTATTTTGATACATTGTACTAGCATGATTGCAGGGATGAAATGAATCTGCGGCCTTTACAAATCTTATTAAGGCTGGCTAACATCAGAACTCCTGCCATAGTAAAAGGTAGGAAATATCAACTTTCATGAATATCATTCTCTCATAATGTAAGGACACCTTATTCACTCGGCCACCACGGCCTCGGGGTCAACTCAGAATCTTTGAATAAAATCAGTGGAATTAGATTATATAAACAGGGGTAATGATAATCACTGATACTGGGTCTTTGACACATTTCTAAAAAGGGAGGGGGGGTGTTGCTTATTACCAGGCTGGATAAATACAGTAACTCATATTAAAACCACCTTTCTCATGAGTCTAACGCCTTTGATTTAAGAGATTTCAAGGAAACTTCAGTATCTTAAAAGAGCTACGTAAATCAAAAATTCTATGGAGTTTTCATTTTCGAGTTACCAGTCTGACACAATAAATTACCGTACCTTCTTCATCATTTGCAGCCTCTTTAGGTTTTGACCGAAACCTTTTGATGATGCTGAATTTGTCGTAGAAGTATCTGTTTTGTTTCTCGTCAGCCTTTGAGGTAGAGCTAGGTACCTGTTCAACCTTGACACCATTTTGATCTCTTCTTAACATAGTAGGCCAATCGCTCTTCTGCCTGAAATGTAAAGTCAAACTTTATTAAAACAGCAAAATATTTTTTTATGTTTTTGATCCGTGGTGGGAGCGAGTTCCTACAGACAACATCTCCCACAAGTTCTATATGGTTATAGAGGGACAGCTAAGTATTGAAACACTCCTAATAACAAGGCTCATTAATTTCCATGTCAGGTCGGAAAGGTACACTGTTTTGGTTTGGTTTGTTTTGTTTAACGTCTTATTAACAGACAGGGTTATTTAAGGACATGCCAGGTTTGGAGGTGGAGGAAAGCCGGAGTACCTTTGACAATCCCTATAGCTACATGTACCCATGTCAGTTTGTGTTTTTGGGGAAGCTGAGAAACGGATTGGTCTGTGCTGTCATGATAGAGTCCTTGGGCAAGACACTTTACTCGAATCACTCTGCACAACTGGCCTTCCGTATGCTGTTCAGTGAGGAAGACACCAACTACTACAAGTAGACCCCGCCTCAAAATGACCCTGTCTAATCACAAGGCGATAAACCCAACCAACAACAAACATTAAACTTCAAAGCGACCTATGATGAATGATCATACAAAACATATCTTTATATATTTATCATCTAAGACACAATTACACGGATATGGGCTTGAATTACAGGATGAAACATGTTTTTCGATAAACAGGCAAATAATTTACCACCACAGGTATCCATCACGATATTTATCTGCTAGATCAAAAATTATCTGCTTAACTATGAAGATGGGTAAACAATGCCTTTCATTAGGTATTAACTTAAAAGGTCTTTTATGAACATTTATCATCTGATAATGTGTTATATTATATTATACAGGTCAGGTGGATGACCACCTAGCTGGGTGACCCCCAGTTGTGATTGTACACACCGGTTGCGGTATCTTAATACCCTACATTCATCATGCCCATGCGGGTGTTGGCCGGTTGAAACACCCGAGTTGAAACACAAACCATATTTAATCCCCTACATTCATCATGCCCGTGCGGGTGTTGGCAGGTTAAAAATACCCAAGTATAAACACGAACCATAGTTAATCCCCTACATTCATCATGCCCGTGCAGGTGTTGGCAGGTTAAAAATACCCAAGTATAAACACGAACCATAGTTAATCCCCTACACTAAATATGCCCGTGCGGATGTTGGCCGGTTGAAACACCCAAGTTGAAACACGAACCTTAGTTAATCCCCTACACTAAATATGCCTGTGCGGGTGTTGTAATACATGTATATATAGGCAGTTCCATATCACCAGGTTGACATGAAAATCCTGAATGTCTATAAAGGTAAGCTTTCTATAATGTTGATGTGTATCCCCTTTAGCAGTCTTTATTCACAGGTTTGACTGTTTACAGTAACTAACTATTAGTTTCTTGTTTGTTTGTTTTCTTGGTTAAGTGTCCTGTGAACAGCCATGGCCATTTTGAGGATGGGTCTCCTTGTAGTAGCTGGTGACTACCTCACTTAACAACATACGGGAGGCCCGTCGCATGCCATCCAGAGCAATTAGGGTAAAGCGTCTTGCCCAAGGACACGACCATGACCGCACAGACCAATCCGTTTCTCAGCATTCAAGGGACACACACCGCCACAGATGAGAAGCATCGAATCATGCAACTCAGACCTTTACCTGAATAGTTATATGGCCAGAGCTCTACCCAACTGAGCAATCGCGGCCCCTCAGTATAATTAAACGCTGATCAGTCCAATAGTGACTGTACATAATTATGATATATACCTCTGGTCGTACGCTGCTGCCACTATCTTCTTCCTCGTCTTTTCATCCTCTTTCAGTTTTTCCACTGAAATTTGTTAAAAAAAAGAGAGAAAGATCTTTCAATTGAAAATACACGGAGATAGTCATAGTAAAACCATATCTGAATTATTAAAGGTATTTCAATTACCCATTTGAGAATTTTTATCATTTTTCACGTATTTTTTAAAACATTAAGTTATTAATGAAAAAAATGTATTCGATCACCGTATAAATAAAAAAAAACAACACTATGATAATAGATATCACCTCAATCTTATTTATACTGAAAATTGATTGAAATAAAAGCTTATTGATATTATATATGTTGCTTTGACATATGGGTTCAATTCTTGTCAGGTTACTCAGCCGGAATGTGTTTTTCCTTGTTTTTCATAAATATTAAGGAAGGGATACAAACTTTTAAGCAGTGTGCTTGTTGTGTTACATTTAATTAACCCATCAATGTTACTCACATACAGTATTTCATTAAGTTCAATCAGGATATAAGACTGCTAATTACATACACCTATAAGCAGATAAAATAAGGAAATATGTAGCTTACAGACAAAATCTGCCGGATTATAATGCTGCGACATCTCCATGCCAACCGAGCTGAAGAACTCCACCACCTTGTCTATATCTCCGAAGTAAGCAGACTAGAATTTCAATGAAAATCAAACATCTGTATTCATCAATACAAAAAATGTTTCTATTTTTAGCATAAAACAATTAACCTATCTATATATGCAGTCACATATCATAAATGGTTCCATAAATTTCTCTATTATCAAATTTAAAACATAAAAGATGCTAGGCATGTAAATGCATTTTTTTCTGCTATAAAATATTGCATGAATATTATATCATACCTGGAAATAGATTTCTAAAAAATAAGTCCAGTCTTTGCAAAACTATTTGACTGAACATTTGTAATCTTATGTAAAATATTTTTTCCCTTTTTCTTTTATTTATCTTTATTTTTATCAGTTTTATTTCCTTTCATTTTATCATTTTTCTTTTGATTTTTTTTTCTGTTTAGAAATTGATTATGTAAACACAGTACTGCACATGTGCAAGCTTAATTTTAAATGGAGAATCTTAATCAAAGCTGAACACTTCATCACTTTTTAAACTTATATAACTTCAAAATAAATCTCTACATACTGCAATACATAATTTTCAGTGTTGTTTGAGAAGCAAAACCTGAAATTGGCATAAACCAAATATAGTTAAAATGTATCTAGATTTAGTATAAGCAAGGCACGCAGGTTAGTTCTTACACCAGAGGGCACTGTGTTAATTAAGGAAGCAGTGCGAGAGGTTGCTACTGAGATCATGCAAGGGCCACAACAAGGTCACACAGAACTGAAAAATCAACAAAATTTAATTAAGTTTAACTTACAAAATGTAAAATAATAAATATGAAACCTGCTCAATGCTCATAGAAAGGTTCAATAATTATTAAACTCACCTGGCTCAAAATTATATTATTCTATACATGTCTCTAGTTGCTTGGTAAAATGAATAAATAAAAAGGATTGTTTCTGAGATCATGTTCCCATGGAATTGATCGAGTGTCATGGCGGTAATTAATTGAACATGACTGCAAAACTCGCTTAAGCATCAAAGCTTAAAGCTAAAGCAAGGTTATGCTGGGAATTACGGACTAAAACTTAATACCCGACTCAACATCAAGGTTATGCTGGGAATTACTGACTAAAACTTAATACCTAAGCCAACATCAAGGTTATGATGGAAATTACTGACTAAAACTTAATACCCGAGCCAACATCAAGGCTATGTTAGGAATTACGGACTCAAACTTAATACCCGAGCCAACATCAAGGCTATGTTAGGAATTACGGACTCAAACTTAATACCCGACTCAACAGATCAGTGTTTTGCTGGAAATTACTGACTAAAATTTAATACCCAACTCAACATCAAGGTTATGCTGGGAATTACTGACTAAAACCTAATACCCAACTCAAAATCAAGGTTATGCTGGGAATTACTGACTAAAACTTAATACCTAAGCCAACATCAAGGTTATGATGGAAATTACTGACTAAAACTTAATACCTAAGCCAACATCAAGGTTATGCTGGGAATTACGGACTAAAACTTAATACCCGACTCAACATCAAGGTTATGCTGGGAATTACTGACTAAAACTTAATACCCGACTCAACATCAAGGTTATGCTGGGAATTACTGACTAAAACTTAATACCTAAGCCAACATCAAGGTTATGATGGAAATTACTGACTAAAACTTAATACCTAAGCCAACATCAAGGTTATGCTGGGAATTACTGACTAAAACTTAATACCCGACTCAACATCAAGGTTATGCTGGGAATAACTGACTAAAACTTAATACCTAAGCCAACATCAAGGTTATGCTGGGAATTACGGACTAAAACTTAATACCCGACTCAACATCAAGGTTATGCTGGGAATTACTGACTAAAACTTAATACCTAAGCCAACATCAAGGTTATGCTGGGAATTACTGACTAAAACTTAATACCTAAGCCAACATCAAGGTTATGCTGGGAATTACTGACTAAAACTTAATACCTAAGCCAACATCAAGGTTATGCTGGGAATTACTGACTAAAACTTAATACCCGACTCAACATCAAGGTTATGCTGGGAATAACTGACTAAAACTTAATACCTAAGCCAACATCAAGGTTATGCTGGGAATTACGGACTAAAACTTAATACCCGACTCAACATCAAGGTTATGCTGGGAATTACTGACTAAAACTTAATACCCGACTCAACATCAAGGTTATGCTGGGAATAACTGACTAAAACTTAATACCTAAGCCAACATCAAGGTTATGCTGGGAATTACGGACTAAAACTTAATACCCGACTCAACATCAAGGTTATGCTGGGAATTACGGACTAAAACTTAATACCCGACTCAACATCAAGGTTATGATGGAAATTACTGACTAAAACTTAATACCCGAGCCAACATCAAGGTTATGCTGGGAATTACTGACTAAAACTTAATACCCGACTCAACATCAAGGTTATGCTGGGAATAACTGACTAAAACTTAATACCTAAGCCAACATCAAGGTTATGCTGGGAATTACGGACTAAAACTTAATACCCGACTCAACAGATCAGTGTTTTGCTGGAAATTACTGACTAAAATTTAATACCCAACTCAACATCAAGGTTATGCTGGGAATTACTGACTAAAGCTTAATACCCGACTCAACATCAAGGCAACACTGAAAATATTTGGCTAAAGCTGCAACCAACATCAACATCAAAAAGCAAGGCAGAAAAACAGCTTCAGCTAAATTTAAGGTAAGTTGTTAAAGAAACACAGTTAAATACACAATTCTGTTAAACTAAGATAAACATGAAAATATAATCAACAAAAAGGGAAATAATAGGAGACTTAACAAAATAAAACAACAGAATGACATAGATAACAAAAACAAGTAGGTTTTCTATTTGAGTTTATATTCATGTTTGTTTAAAACAACAAATATACCACAATTTTTTAAATAATAATTACCAAACATTCATTTTTTTTATTTTAATTATTTGATATTTTTCTTAAATTTTATCAACATTAATCAATATTAATCAATTACATCATTTACATACTAGTGTTTGTTTAATCAATGATTTTACTGCTTTTTGAAAAGTTTACATTTATGAACCTTTCCATTAATCATGGTTTGTTCTGAACAATAATATGTTGGTGGTGGATTTTCAGAGAAGCATTAAACTTTAAAATTTTCTGTAACAAGTGTTAACAGTTAGTATTTACAAATAATCTGGCAGGATATTAACAGTAATATCGAAAGACATATCAATAACACATGTAGACGCATGTTACTGTGATGTTAGTTTTTAATGTTATTAATGTAAACAAGGAAAGCATGCAACACAATATTATGGATAAGAGCTGCAGAATATCAAACTGATAACATTAATTAACAATTAAGTGGTAGTTAGATTTTTTCTTTCATGAACATGCATACCAACCCATGCCGTAACTGAAGCAAGTTTGATAAATTAAGAATTACCTCCCCTTCTGACATGAGCAATAGGCTATCAAACTGGTAGAAGATGAAGCTGGATGGTTGGTGTATTGTGGCCACAACAGTTTTGTTGTGTTGCCTGGCGTACATTTTGAGGGTCTGTACAAGGCTGAAAGCTGTACTGTAGTCCAGACCAGAGGTTGGTTCCTGTGACCACAAAGGACATCATCAACATCATTATCACATGTACAAACTAGAAATATGTCTGTTAATATGTGTAAGCCCCTGCTCACACTTTAAAAATGGATGGATCAAGCTAACATAACATTTAGTCAAAGTCTAAAACATGTGAAAATATGACAAAAATAAATTATTTTTAATAAATAAATAAAAGCAAAATTTTTACTCCACAGCATTGATGTTTGACCCCACTCCCACCCCTAACCTGACAAAACAAAATAAAACATAACTACTCTAACCCTTACATGACTACTCTAACCCATACATTACTACTCTAACCCGTATATAACCACTCTAACCCTTACATAACTTCTGTAATCTTATACATAACTACTCTTACCCTTACATAACTACTCTAACCTTATACCTAATTACTCTTACCCTTACATAACTTTTCTAACCTTATACATAACTATTCTAACCTTATACATAACTATTCTAACCTTATACATAACTATTCTAACCCTGTACATAACTACTCTATGAGGCCTCATGACTTACATCAAGATATATCATAAGAGGATCGGTGATCAATTCACAGGCAATGTTTGCCCGCTTCTTTTCTCCACCAGAAAGGCCTCTTGTCCACATGTCACCAATTACTGTTGATTTAAATCATGAATGCAACGAAATTCATTTTTTATCCAATGAATAGTCATCATATTGAAATTATTGTCAACATGAATGCGACTCATAAGATAGATAGAGGGACATCCATTAGCACTACATGATTCCATTTCTGTTACTTAGACTGCATTCATATCATATATAAATACAATTCAACATGTTGTCATGTGACCAAGAATGTATTTACAGTCCCTATACAGATAATTTAGCCAATCATTGTGATGAGGTCAACACAAAATATAAATATAACATCATAAACTTACAATATCAGAAACTCACCATGTGGCATGTGAATTGTGAAAATATCTTTCAGCTCATTAATTTCATCTAAACAGAATATTTCACTCTTATCATTTATTTACCAATTTTTCTATGAGTCAGACATTTTGATCCCTCCAATACCACAAAGTACATGTAAATAAAACTACAAAGTGTGCCAAAGAATTCCTTCACTTCTGTTATTTCAGAGGAAGCTGTCTTACTTGTTTCAAGGCACTTGCTAAGGTCAAGGGCATCTACGATTTCATTGACCTTTTCTAACTTCTCTTTCTTTGGCATTGAGTCCGGTAACCTGACCATTGCTGCAAACTAAAAAGAGCAAAAAATATTACAATTTTTTTTTTTCAAGCTAACAAATCATAGCCAAATTGACGTGTCCCCCTCATTTGTTGATCACTGAAGGCTAATACCAAAGAGATTCATATCATCAAGCACTTAGGTGTATGCTGAATGTGAAACCAAAATAATTTTTCTGGTGCAATTTTATGGCCATTTTTTACACTGTTTACACCTTATCATATATATTTTTAAAGTGTCACAGTCTAACTGAGTGGGCTTCTTGTTTGTCACCCAGATGCACACATGCAATACTGAGTACCATATGTATCCACAAATAAACTCCTGCCCACAAATAAACAGCTGCCCACAAATTAAGGCCTTGTATCAGCCTTACCCACACAAAAATCACTGTCTACAAATAAGTCTCGGTCCAAAAATAATCAGCCTTTGCCCACAAATAAATCCCTGTCCACTAATAAGCCCCTGCTTACAAATAAGACACTGCCTTCAAATAAGCCTTGTCAACAAATATGACATTTCTCACAAATAAGCCCATGTCTACAAATAAGTCTGTGCCCACAAATAAGTCCATGACTAAAATAAGTCCCTATCCTCAAATAAGTACAAATGTACCTGCAAACAAATAAGTGCCTGTCTACAAATAACTTAAAACAAGTCCCTTAACCTAACTTATTAGACTTTTTCCTTAATCTACCATATCACAATAATTTCCCTTCATTACTGATATCGCGCAGCTTTTAATGAAATCACTTTCCAACATAATTTTGTTCCTACATTTTTTAAGCCATTAATTCAATTTACTGCATTTTCTACCTGATCTAGATATCCGATCTTTGATAACATTTGTTGTAGAAATTACTCATAGCTTTTAACAATCTGATTAAAATCAGCTGTTACACGGCTACGTTTACTACGTACTACGCCTGAACATCTGGAGGTGTTCCGATCAGGGACAATTGGAGATTTCACTTCATGATTGTAAATTGAACAAGAGATCCCAGAGGGATCTTGGCGCCCACCATTGAATGATCTTCATAGGTTCCATGTCAGATTGATCTTTTCTCTACTTTTCCCTTCATTTTACTAATCTGTGCAAATTGAGACATCCCTCCAGTACTTTTCAAACAAGGGAATCCTAGCTATATAAGAAATTTGAGATTTAACGTTAATGGCTGTTTCTTGGCCAGGTTGTTTTCAGGACAGACTGGTCCAAAAATGCAATACAAGGGACCAAGGGGAACCTACTTATGAAATTTGAGAAAGATCCATTCAGTACTTTGAGAAATAGAGATAACAAACTTCAATTGTCAAAATCCAAGATGGCTGCCTGTCGGCCATGTTGTTTTCAGATTGGTCTCAAAACGCAATATGCATAACTAGGCACCAAGGGAAACCTACATATGAAATTTCAGAAAGATCAATTCAGTACATTCTCAGAAATAGCAATAACAAACTTCAATTGTCAAAATCCAAGATGGCTACCTGTTGGCCATGTTGTTTTTCGGATTGGTCTTAAAACGCAATATGCATAACTAGGCACCAAGGGGAACCTCCATATGAAATTTGAGAAAGATCCTTTCAGTACTTTCTCAGAAATAGCGATAACAAACTTCAATTGTCAAAATCCAAGATGGCTGCCTGTTGGCCATGTTGTTATCCGATTGGTCTCAAAACGCAATATGCATAACTAGGCACCAAGGGAAACCTTCATATGAAATTTGAGAAAGATCCCTTCAGTACTTTCTCAGAAATAGCGATAACAAACTTCAATTGTCAAAATTCAAGATGGCTGCCTGTCGGCCATGTTGTTTTCCGATTGGTCTCAAAACGCAATATGCATAACTAGGCACCAAGGGGAACCTACATATGGAATTTGAGAAAGATCCCTTCAGTACTTTCTGAGAAATAGCGATAACAAGAATTGTTTACGCTTCAGTACTTTCTGAGAAATAGCGATAACAAGAATTGTTTACGGACGGAGGGACGGACGGAGGGACGGACGGACCACGGACGCAGGGCGATTTGAATAGCCCACCATCTGATGATGGTGGGCTAAAATACCAGTCTAAAACAGTATATGAAAGTGATTGCAATCTTAAACAATGAAACAGTACAATCTTATACAAATGAAAAACACATAATCAACATGATGACAACAAAATTTAACGAAGTGAATATATATCATGTTAAATCCCATTTTTACAATAGATTAAAAATTTTACGATATCTACTTACTGTCAATGTTTCCTTTAAAGTGAGATTTGGGAAGAAGACATCTTGCTGGAGAACATAGCACACCTTGCGTTTTAGGGCTTTATTGATTTTACTTCCATTCAGAGTGATCTCCCCTGAAGAGAGTGGGTTCCTGCCTGCTAGAGTATTTAGTAAGGTTGTTTTACCAGCACCTTGAGAAGAGGAACGAGCATGAATGAGAAAAAATCTTTAAAGAGACACTTGTCACTTCACATTTTTTCAAAGATCTTATAGGTGTCTTTAAACAAAATCAACAGGATATAATTTTGCGAAACTTTAAAATCAATTTTTCTTTTTTTTTTAAATTATTATTTACAACAAAGATATAATGACATAATGCTTTCCTGATTGTTACAGTTAATATGCATAATAACTATAAACAATACTGACCACTTGGTCCCATGATAGCCAGAAGCTGACCAGCTTTGACCATTCCGCTGACTTCCTTTAGAACTTGTTTTGGCCCAATATGAGCGCTTACGTCGCGGAATACAAGCTCCATGCCCCGGCCTCCGTTTGGTTTAGTGTCAGGCAGACTGGGCATTTTAAAATGATTTCAGTGCTCCATTCCAGATTATTTAATGCAGTTCTGAAAGAGTATAACTAGTTTAGCTATAACTTATTTTATATGTCAACTCAAGCTATATTGATTTTGTAATTTACACTAAAGTACATGCATCAATGGCAGTATAATGGAGTTTGGTGTCCAATGGTGTCAGTATAACATCGTTTAGTGTCCAATGGTGGCAGTATGTATAACAAGGTTTAGTGTCCAATGGTGGTAGTATAACAAGGTTTAGTGTCCAATGGTGGCAGTACAACAAGGTTTAGTATCAAATGGTGGCAGTATAACATGGTTTAGTGTCCAATGGTGGCAGCATAACATGGTTTAGTGTCCAATGGTGGTAGTATAACAGGGTTTAGTGTCCAATGGTGGCAGTATAACAAGGTTTAGTGTCCAATGGTGGCAGTATAACAATGTTTAGTGTCCAATGGTGGCAGTATAACAAGGTTTACTGTACAATGGTGGCAGCATAACATGGTTTAGTGTCCAATGGTGGCAGTATAACAAGGTTTAGTGTCCAATGGTGGCAGTATAACAAGGTTTAGTGTCCAATGGTGGCAGTATAACAAGGTTTAGTGTCCAATGGTGGCAGTATAACAAGGTTTAGTGTCCAATGGGCGCAGTATAATAAGGTTTAGTGTCCAATGATGGCAGTACAACAAGGTTTAGTGTCCAATGGTGGCAGTATAACAGGGTTTAGTGTCCAACGGTGGCAGTATAACAAGGTTTGGTGTCCAATTGTGGCAGTATAACAAGGTTTAGTTTCCAGTGGTGGCAGTACAACAACTTCCTGGTTTAGTGTCCAATGGTGGCAGTTTAACAAGGTTTAGTGTCCAATTGTGGCAGTATAACATGGTTTAGTGTCCAATGGTGGCAGTATAACATGGGTTAGTGTCCAATGGTGGCAGTATAACATGGTTTAGTGTCAATTAGTGGCAGTATAACATGTTTTAGTGTCCAATGGTGGCAGTATAACATGTTTTTAGTGTCCAATGGTGGCAGTATAACAAGGCTTAGTGTCCAATGGTGGCAGTACAACAAGGTTTAGTGTCCAATGGTGGCAGTATAGCAAGGTTTAGTGTCCAATGGTGGCAGTATTACAAGGTTTAGTGTCCAATGGTGGCAGTACAACAAGGTTTAGTGTCCAATGGTGGCAGTATTACAAGGTTTAGTGTCCGATGGTGGCAGTGTACTGAAACATGTTTTTAGTGTCCAATGGTGACAGTATAACATGGCTTTAAGTGGCCAATCATGATTACAACAAGGCAGTGTAACAAATTTAAGTAAAAAATCATGGCAGTTTTACATGTTTTCAATATTACATGTTTTTGGTTTTGGTAAACAAACAGCTCTATCTTGTTCATACAATATACATGGTGTAATATTATCTCACATACAACAGCAGAGTTTTGCAGGTAGCTGGCTTTTAATGAGGACACAGTACTGTATCGAGTTACACATGTATACATATATAGAAGGGTCACATACGGTCAGAGACTGGTAAACAAGCAAATTGATTATCAATAATGACGTCTGGGTAGTCTTTAAAACCAATCTGTCACATCACAAACAAAGCAATTTAAAGCATAATTAACACACTATTATTTATCTGAAGAAAAAAGATTTTAAAAAAAATCATACATATAAACCGGTCAAATTTTCTCTTATTTAAGCTTGTAAGTAATGCACTAAATTTTTCAAATATGACCAAAAATGTTCATATATAGTAAGAACACAATGAAGGTGTTTTCAGGCATAGTTGAATGTGTCATCTACGTGTATTGACATAAATGCAGTTCAGAAGTACTAGTAGCTACTTGACATAAATGCAGTTCAGAAGTACTAGTAGCTACTGTGTGCATATGATTTAAATTCAAGGCAAAATGAAATATAGCTACAAGTCTGTCCCAAGTATTGGCCTTAGGTATTTCTTGTTTGACATGTTTTGGATATATATGGAATGTTGATGAAGCACAACAAAAACAACACTGTTGTCACAAAAATCAATAATATATGCTATTGGGACATTTAACAATGAAATATTCCAGGTATTCTAATATAAGATATTAATAATGCAAATTCTGTAAAATTTCTCATTGTCCAGGATAACCAACATTGTTGATATGCAGTATGTTTGACCAGATGGGGATTTATTGAAGTTTTTTGTAATCTTTATTCATCATACAATAATTGTGAAAAAGGTTTATTATATACTAACTTATATTAATCACTCTTGGTAGCCCAGAGGTCTGGGAGCATACAAGAGTATCTAGAGAAAACCCAGATAGTCAGGCAGGTGAACCATTATACCTTTCCACATCCTGTTGAGTCAGGGAATCTAACCCCTGGCCGCCTAGATGAATGAAAGTGTGTCACCCAACCACCCTAAATTGACAGGAATGTTATCAAGATTTTCTTCAAAAGTGTTTGGGGTTCCAGGTGATATAAACTTAGTCCCAATACTTTACAAAATTAATGTACAGCAGAACCTCTCTATTAAGATCACAAAGGGAGCTGGGAAGGAAACTCACAAGACAGTTGTATAGTTTAAGCACTATCAAAAGAAAAGAGCATATTTACTAGTCCGACCTCTAGTCATCACATCAATCGGGAATCCAATGTTCAGCTCCCTGAAAACTTTCCTGTCCTGTATAGCTTGGGTTGAACCTTCACATGTCAGCCCCTTGGTAAAATCCCCCTAAATATAACTGCCCCTAAATCCCTTCCTTAATACCAGATCCTAGCCCCAAAGTTTGTGTGTACGTGCTCATCTTCTTGTTAGTGTATGTACTTGTGGTATGGTACATGTTTTTGAAAGGCAACATGTTTACAGGAGGACAGTTAAGCAGAATGTCAAACAAACTTTCCTGAACAATGAATCGTGAGAAAAGCGCTTAGGTTCCAGAGTCATGACTGGTATAATGACAGTATCAAATGTGACATCACCTGCTATCCTAAATCTAGAATCTAAAAGTTGTTTAAATTCTGACATATGATGAAGTGAAATGAAGTTACCCGAATGACATGAAAAAGGCAATAGGAATGGGTAATGAAAAATACCCTGCCCATTGAAGCTGGAGCTCAACTAGTGACCTCTCTGTCTCTAAGCAGACTTGTCCTATACCACTAGCTAGGCTAAGCAGCCCGAGCTACATATTGAATGGAGAAATAAAGGTGACCTTATACTCAGCACTGGTTACACAAGTACATATCAAATTTAAACCGGCACTTTAAGTACATACACGTTTGTATGCATTAAATATATATTTATAAATATTCAAAATGTTAGTCAGACAAACAAATTTAAATATCACGAACATTTTTAAAAACAAGTAATGTGGATGATGTCTTCAGGTGATTCATTTAATGTAATTTTAACAACATTATTATGATGTAACACAATCAATATAGACATGGAATTTTGGTTTCTCATCAGTTCAGACAATTAAAAAGATATGTATAAATTCCTGTGCTGCTACATATAGCTGTTTATGAGGCATTGATGGGTTACTCACCTGACTGATACAGATGGTGTTTTCTCTACATCCACAGCTCAACCATCATGGTAGAATACAGCACATTCGATTGTAGCTACAAGCTGCATGCACTGAAATCAACACAAACAAGCACATCATCACATTGATACTGCAGTATAATCATTATCATAGTGTAAATAGTTCAACTTCTTTTTTTGGTTCATGGAAGTTAATTTCAAAGCCATAATATCATTTTCCAGTTTTTCTACACAAAATGAAAATTTATATATACACCATATTTATCTGCAAATAAGCCCTGGCCCACAAATAAGCCACATACCTGTCCACAAATAAGCCCCCATTCACAAATATTAAAAGTCCCTAATAAGCCACCATCCACAAATAAGCCACAATCCACAAATAAGCCACTATCCATGCACATGCAAATAAGCTATGGCCACCACCCACAAATAAGTCCCCTTCTTGATTTTCACCAAATTGTCAATTTTAAAAACATAAACCAAAAGTGGTTCACACTTCAAACTTGAATACAATTTTGTTTTTCATTTAAACCCTTTCATTGCTAAACTGGCTGAAGACATTTTGTCAAAAATAGGTGCAGACAGACTTGAAGTGTTCTGAATTTTCAAACTAAAGAAATAGTACCCAGTATAAACTGTATTGTATATGTATTTAATTTTATTCCTTTTGAAAGAAACAAGATCTAGGACACTGTAGAGGATACTTGATACAATAATTGCACCTTTCTGAAATTTTAACCAAAAATCAAACAAGCCCCCTGGGCCCTGTCTAAATGCCTACATTACAGCAGAATAAATTTGCATTTATACATAAAATTTAGCTAAAAAAACATCCCAAATACTTATGTCCAAAATGAGAAAAAATAATTATTTCCACAAACTGAAGCAATGGCATCCCTAAGTTAAGACTGCGCAAAGAAATTCACACGGAGAATTTAGGAAAATATGACACTTCCATACTTTTCAATGAAATATATAGGCCTTTGAAGTTTGAGAAATTTGCCCAAAAACTTAAATCATTATTTGACTGTAGACAGCTGACCTGATAATCAGGTATATCTATTATCTGTTTAAACATCAAACTTTTTAATATTCTTTCTCTCTTTACACTCTAAATATAATTGTCTTGTTAACTTCAAATTTTGACTTACCCCAATATTACAATTTCAGAAAAGTTTAATTAGATTTTAAACAAATTTGGTTCCATTTAAGTATCTGTGCACTCTCTTGCTCTTTATCTAGCAAATTGTAGGCCAGATAATTTAATTAATCAAAACTTTAAAATTAGTCTCCAGTTGAAGATATTTTATAACCAAACCTGGTCTGCGAAGCTTCACTGGATGCAGAAAACACAATTTTACGAATACCTCTGATTCAAACAACTATGAGCAATTTGTTTCATCAACAAAAAGTATACATGTATGTATACAAATATACATTTTCAACAAAGCATATATAACTACAACAGGAAATTCAAATCTTCACCTTCAGATCAACAATATATCTAGTTAAATGTTTCAATAATTAGATATTTAACATAGTAACACAAATGACGAAGGAAGACAATTTTAAGACTCGTGCCTTGACTGAACCTTGAGCTCACGATCTACTGTACTTACGTAATCTATACATTATAATTGCCGAGGCAGAAATGCCTGCAACTCATACCACTGCGCCACATCCACATTAATACATTACTAAATATACACCGGCCCTTCTGTTTTTAGGAGTGAGATTTATGATTTTTTTTTATCTAAATCCATCTTCTTTATCATTACCAGTATTCATGATGTTTATAATCCAATTACCATATAGTCTATCAGAGAGAGCAGCTTTATCAAAATATGTACGAGTGCTAGAATCAGAGACATATATACAGAGATTGGCAGCTCTCTATTTGCCCTTGTGTTTACATAGTGGCCCCTGACCTTCCCACAATCCTTTGCGGTCGCTCGGTTCAGTCTTCACTAGACGCCATATTGGAGAAAACTTGAAAACCAGACACATAATTATCGATAATTTCTTTTTGAAATCATCACCAAGATCCAATTATGTGCTTTAATTTTATTAATATCAAAGTGCAGAAGTGTCATCAATATGAAATATATCACAATTTGCTGTCAAAGTGTTTGTATTTTGAGTATGAAAGTCAAGCACACCGCAGGAAAGATCGGCGGGAATCTCCAATTTTCGAAAAGTCCCTATGGGATTTTCGAGAATACGGATAAATGACAACAATGTGCATGATAAACAAGACCACATTCCATAAGTATGATAGTTTTTGGTTA
The DNA here is from genome assembly GCF_902652985.1 of Pecten maximus. Lineage (NCBI taxonomy): Eukaryota > Metazoa > Mollusca > Bivalvia > Pectinida > Pectinidae > Pecten > Pecten maximus. The sequence goes on from NC_047024.1 coordinate 20,128,276, forward strand.
ATGTGGTAACTTTTGTAGTGGCCTAGATAAAACGATGTGCTTTTTGTGTGCGTTTAAAATTGACGATGTTTTGGTCTGACGTAATGGCTGCTTAATTACAAAACTTGGACATGTCGATAGGACCCAATGAATTTTCGAAAATACGGATAAATGACAACAATGTGCATGATCAATAAGACTATATCCCAGAAGTATGATAGTTTTCGGTTAATGTGGTAACTTTTGTAGTGGCCTAAATAAAATGATGTGTTTTTTGTGTGCGTTTAAAATTGACAATGTTTTGGTCTGACGTAATGGCTGCTTGGACATGTCGAATAGGACCCAATGGATTTTCGAAAATACGGACAAATGACAACAATGTGCATGATCAATAAGACTATATCCCATAAGTTTGATAGTTTTTGGTTAATGTGGTAACTTTTGTAGTGGCCAAAATAAAACGATGTGCTTTTTGTGTGTATTTAAAATGACGATGTTTTGGTCTGACGTAATGGCGGATTAACCAGAACATGTCGAATAAGTTCCAGTACATCGATACACACATGCGCAAAGCCCGATTTACCTGTGCTCGCGTGTGTGTGATAGGGGACAGGGCACTCTCGATAAGGGATATGCTTGAGTGGTCACGAATAAAGGGAGCCACCACTTGTACAGGGAAATAGCGATGTTACTTATCTCTCTATATATGTCTCTGCTAGAATCAATGACAGGTGTCGTAAATAAAGCATAATTCACAGACACTTTAAAGGGAGTCATGTAAATTAATCCAATGTTCAAATTTTCCCTTGTTTTTATAATGCACTTTTAGAAAGAATTATTACACTTTATTTACATATCATTATTCTCTGTATGCATATTTTGTGACAGGATCATTCTATAAATGTACTTTTCCAAGGCTTGATAGTGCAAACAAACACGATCTCCCACATCAAAATTTGTTAAATGTTGCAGATGTGATACATTTTAATTACATTTTTAAATGCATGTGAATGTTTGTTTGTGACATATACAGCGAATGTCACATATATGGTATCAAATCTATTCATATATATCTTCATGAGTAAATCTAAAACTTTCTTGCACTATTTTAATTCATGTACATGTCTATGACTTATAATTGATATATTCCCGATCACGATTATGCTAATCACATATATTGTACATACAATGTACTTGTACGTGCGATTCTACATCAATGAACCTTGAGCGGAGGGGACAATTATCTTGGGACACTGCAGCTTACATATTTACCTTGTCTCTTGCATGTATCTGCATTCATTGAAGGCTATGTAAGACACAATTGATTTAAAGAGGTTATTGTTTTTTCTGGATGGATCTACTTTACCCCAAGATTTAAAGACAGATTTTAATATAGTAGGAAGTTTCATAAAAACCAATTTCATATAATGAATTAATTTCCTTAAAGACATAGGATATGTGGGATTCAGGTGTCAAAAAATTATACCCAGTATTCAGGGAAAAGACTTTCAGGTAGAATATATTAATAAAAAATACATTACAGAGAGTCATTTTCACTGATATTATCATAATAGACAGGATACTGATGATAATTTTCAGCCAATGAAAATCATAGCAAATTCATTTTGCATCAATGATATCCGTTGGCCAGAAGCAAAACCGTTGACCTAAAAATTACTACCAAGACATGAATTTAAGAAGTGATCATGACCACAGGTGTAATTTACATGATCACTTGATTAGTGAAAATCTCATTCCTCTGTTACGTCAAAACCTGAGTATGTTTTCCTTAAAATTGTCAGGTAAGAAAAGACCGCCGAGTGTTATAGTTTCATGAAATTTTGTCAAGTTAGTTTTACCGGAAACGGCATATCTGCGTCTTTACTATGTCAAATATATTATATGGAAAATCAGATCGGCATATCTGTGTCTTTACCATGTCAAATATATTACACAGAAAATCAGATCGGCATATCGGCATCTTTACCATGTCAAATATATTAAACTGAAAATGAGATCGGCATATCGGCATCTTTACCATGTCAAATATATTAAACTGAAAATCAGATCAGCATATCTGCGTCTTTACCATGTCAAATATATTATATGGAAAATCAGATCGGCATATTTGCATCTTTACCGTGTCAAATATATTATACGGAAAATCAGATCGGCATATCTGCATCTTTACCGTGTCAAATATATTACCGGTATACGGAAATTCAGATCGGCATATATATGACAGAGAGGAAACTTTCTCAACAACGAAATAGTTGGATATAAATTGGTCATCTATCACTCGCGACGACCACGTGCACGGCCTTATCATCAGAATTTTATTGACAATGCAGGTGCAGCTATCGATCATGAGACAGTTAAAATTCATATGAATGTGGATGATCGATCGAGTTGCATTCAACTTTTTGTCGTACAGATTTTTAAGACGAAATTCACATTTTTTTTTCATAAAATTTTATGTTAAATGAATTAGTTTAATGCATTTTTGCATTGCACATTGTATTATGTATAGTGGCATCAATCAAAACAATGTTTTTGTGATGAAATATCTTAGATCCTCTGAGTTTAAACCGAAGGGTAAAGATGCGCATATGGTTTACTGAGCTTCAAAAGTTTATAAGGTACTTGAATTCACAGAGCATGAAGTTCAAAATCTTGAATCAAACTGATGGAATGACTGAGAGCTTACTGACTGATATTCTACTGAGAAATAAATTTACTGACATTATATACGACACTGATACGAATCTTACAAAAACCTTAATGCATTCGCAGCAGAATTTTATCAAATTTCCATGAATGGAAGACTGTTTTGGCACTTTACTTACATAATATGTTAATTAATTCCTTTCCTTTATCCTGTTGATTACTGTATCGCTCCAGGTAAACTGAAGCCATAAACAAAATTAAAGTGCCACATGGATAACAAGATAATTACATGTATAAAGGGGATATCAGTTTCATCAGCCCATCTTCCAAAAATTTCATAACCTTGACAGGTACGTAAGCCAGCTAATCCTTTGTCTAGTCTCATGTTACTGACAATCATATGACTAAGTTAGTGCCTATCTAAAGCTGGTGTCAATCAAATTTAAGTTACGTGCCATATTGTTTTGTATTTGTTTTATTTTTCAGAAGTTTTCATTCAGTGTTAAGTACATATATACAACTGTACTCAGAACAATTATCATTATTACAGTATCATAAAATTGCAGATCTAACACAAATACCTTACTCCACATTCATAGTATCATTAATTTTCTTTTGATGAATTTTCCAAATATTACTTTTACACTTTATTTAAAGAAAGGAAGAAAGCAGAAAAGAAAATGTTAAGCAAAGAAAAAAATCATAACTATAAAGAAAAAAGAAATAAGAAACGAAACAGAGGCATCATAAGAGGTTACATATGCCATGTTGATCTCCCTCCCATAGTGTGAAAGTTAAGTTTTGGGACCAAGGGCTTATTTTTTGTGAACTTCTTTTAGCTTGATATTGTAAATTGATAATTCAATGGCAAAAATGAAGAAGGGGGATTATTTGAGGTCAGAATCCATCACTGATTTTATGGATTTTCATTGGTCTTGGTATATATCGGTGAGATGACAGTGTCCACATTTAGGAGATAGGGGCTTGTTGAAGCTAAACAAACTGGGTTATGGTTGTCTTTCGAGAGTAAATTAGGAGGGAGTGGTGAAAAAATTAATTCTGTTTTAATTTCTCTAAAAAGATAACAAATCACGATTTAACAGTAAGTTGATTGTTTATGCATTCCTTTATTGTTACATTGTATATTTCTCTTGCTAATTTATGTATTTTATGAGTCAAAACGTCTGAAAATTGTCAGAATTCTAGACCGTCTCTTCGCCTCCTCTCCCGTCAATTTTTCATAAAAAGTAACCAAAACATCTTGGGTGTTAACAAGGCGAAATTGGTATATGAAGGCATTTTGGAGACTGCACTTATTAGAGAGTCATTATTGTTATCACTGGAATAAAAACTGCAGTCGCTGGTTGCGTAAACAGAGGGTCGCTTATAACAGAGTTAAAATATATAGTGAAAACGCTCGGCAGGAATTGAAATGGTCACGTAGAACAGAGAGTCGATATCGCTTAATTAAGAGATGGTCGTTTGGACAGATTCAACTGTATATGTATATAAGGTCACCTACGTACATAGCAAAGGCTTAAGTAGCAATTTCCCTTTAGCCTAGTGGTAAGGTGATATTGTCTGCAGGGTACTAGTGTTTGTTAATTTGAGCCCCAGCATTGGCGCAGTCTTTTTTTAAACCACATCTTATTACACAATATACTGCAGGTGGTATACAGAAATCCTCCTATACCCGGGCATGCCTGATCTGCATAAACAAAGTATATATCAAAACAAAGCCAAAAGGGAGACACTTATATTTACAACTGTAAATAAATATGTAAAACAGTATTCCTATATATATGTAAGCTGCGGGTATTTCTGGCTAGGCGATTGGGTGCCGTAGATCGTGAGTATTTCTGGCTAGGCGATCGGGTGCCGTAGATCGTGAGTTCGAGGCCCGGTGTAGGAGTCAATTCTTTCCCCCTGTAAAAGTTTCCCTGGGGAATTTTAAGAAATGGCTAGCCAAAAGTTTCCCCGGCGAAACCGGTCAGGGCACGAGTCAAAAAGTTAAATGTCTTCCTTCCTTCCTGTCGTAGTTGTACTGAGAGAAATATATATATACTATCAGCTTATTAGCCCAGGAGTGGGGAACATTTCCCTTTGCCCTAGACGTGGAACAGTACAGTACTGATTTAAGAGAGCAAGAGGTCACTAGTTCAATCCACATCGTGTGGAGGATATTTTTCATTTCGAGTTGTTGCTGTCTTCAGAGATGAAGACTTTGTGAAGAAATGTGATAAAAGTGAAAAAAGTTTACCTAATTACTCGACAGGCTGCATTGTGGGAAATTTCCCTTTTTATTCATTGAACATGTGGTCAGATGTATGCTTAAGAGAGAAATTGGTTGGAAGATTTGAACTTCTACTTTTTAAGACAGGATATATATTTATTACTCCACTTTTACAGTATTTGAGATAACTGAGTAATATCTCAAATGAAACCTTTAGTCAGAACTGAATTTTTACTTGGAGTAAAGCAGGGTATTCGACGTACCAGAGTTCTAGATGACCAACCTCAACTTCAGCAATATACATTTACAAAATTTCTGAAAAGTAAATATGATATGAAGATCACATATCTTAGTTTCTCTACATGTGTACATACAGCTATTACTTAGGGACCTCTAACCAAACAAAAGTACATAATATTTGATAAAGTACCAAACATCAGTGCATAATATTTGATAAAGTATCAAACATCAGCATAAAATATTTGATAAAGAACCAAATTTATTTGATAAAGTATCAAACTTATTTGATAAAGTACCAAACATCAGTACAAATTTGATAAAGTACCAAACATCAGTATAAAATATTTGATAAAGTACCAAATATTAGTGCATTATATTTGATAAAGTACATCAGAATAATTGTTTCGTGTATAAACTATATATCATTCTTACATACATGCCATGAACTTATGACACCAAAATATCAGTTCTTGTTCTTGGCTCCCGACACATAAAAAACACAACAGATTATACATAAAACATTCATGTGACGGTGTTTGATTACACTAAATATTGGGCAGTGTATATTGATACTCAAATTATTGTTGATCATGAGATGCAATACTCATCGAGACTATTACTGCTTCCAAGTCATCAATATTGCTCATCAAGGCTTTTACAGAGACTCTCTCAGAGGAAATGATTGAAAAAAAAATAACAGGCAATAATGACCATTACAACTGTTGGCAGTGGGAGAAATCTATTGGAAAACGCATAAACCGAGGTCAGTAACCTGACATCACCATGAACAATGACCTCTCGCAACATCAACACAAATGGCCGAGTCAAGGTCATTGGAAAGACATGTTTGCTACACCAGAGAAGAAAGTCTTTATAAAGTAATAAATTCAACAGGATTCAGCCAATCATCTGTTATACAGTACAGGGATAGATATTAGTGCCGCACCAATAGGAACTCGCATCCAACAGTAGCATTTGGATAAAATATTCAAATTATATTATGAGTTGTAATCGATGACAGTGTACATCCCAGAATTAGTAACACTATGGATTCTTATCTGTGGATTAATGTCACCCTCAGAGTGACTCCTCGGACCAGTCATTCAAGCGATATTACAACTGCTTGTCGATAACACAGAAAATCAGACATATTTCACAATTTTGTTTTTATCAATAGGCGGGATGTGCAGAATTCATATATCACCTCATATGCTATGATTAGCCATTAGTCTTATAGCTTTTTGTTGTTCTTTGACTTTGATATTGTAAAATCTATCAAATACTATACATTTATCCTCAAATAATCCTAGCCTCCTACGTATACCCTAATGTAAAGTTTAGTACTGTATTTATCCTCAAATAATCCTCCTACCCTAATGTAAAGTTTAGTACTGTATTTATCCTCAAATAATCCTCCTACCCTAATGTAAAGTTTAGTACTGTATTTATCCTCAAATAATCCTCCTACCCTAATGTAAAGTTTAGTACTGTATTTATCCTCAAATAATCCTCCTACCCTAATGTTAAAGTTTAGTACTGTATTTATCCTCAAATAATCCTCCTACCCTAATGTAAAGTTTAGTACTGTATTTATCCTCAAATAATCCTCCTACCCTAATGTAAAGTTTAGTACTGTATTTATCCTCAAATAATCCTCCTACCCTAATGTAAAGTTTAGTACTGTATTTATCCTCAAATAATCCTCCTACCCTAATGTAAAGTTTAGTACTGTATTTATCCTCAAATAATCCTCCTACCCTAATGTAAAGTTTAGTACTGTATTTATCCTCAAATAATCCTCCTACCCTAATGTAAAGTTTAGTACTGTATTTATCCTCAAATAATCCTCCTACCCTAATGTAAAGGCACTTTTAGCTTATCAGTAATTAAAGTTTTGGGAATTAAAAAGGCTTATTATATTTTTGAAACACTTTCAACTTACCTTTTTTTAAATTAATGATTCTTCAAAAAGAAGAAGGGGACTTATAATTATTTGTGGGATTTTTAAAGGACTTACTTTCAGATGTATACTTGGTATATGTGTACTATGTATATATATTACCTTTAGATAGGATACCTTATAATTATGCAGGGATGCACCAATTGTCAAAAAATACAGAATGAATTGCAACTTAATTGTATTTGAAAGCTTTGTATATATCTGTACGCCTGTTTTCTTAATTAATTTGGAACAAAAAAAATCATTGTAAATATGAACCCAAAGTGATGAGCCATTTGATGTAACAATACAACTAAACCTAGATCAGTATACACATTGAACTTCGCTTGATCTTTACTCTGTTTTAACTCTATTGACTATACATGTATATTATCTCTTCTTGATTGTGAGAGTTCATTGCGAACATCTGCCTGGCACAGAGCCATGAGTCAATGGAGAATGACCTTTAAACAAGAGGCCCAGAGAGACAGCTGCATCACTCACTTAGATATTTCAATGATCATAGCAAAACACTCTCCTTAAAATTATATGTTACAAATATTTTCCTATTTTTTAATCAATACCACAAACTGGCAAGTAATCAACACTTTTATTTAACTGCATGATATTTGGAATCATCACTGTTCCAAGGATTACTCCAAGCAAATGAAGCTAAAAAGTACTCAACTTTAAAAACCAGATTGCACTTCCACTAATGGGCCCTGCCCCCCTTGGTCACACCCACAATTTATACAAAACATGTCTTCTTCCCCATGGGAAACTGAACAGAAGAATGCAACAGAAAAGGGATTTTGCACAGTTCTATCTTTTTGAGGCATTGACAATGGACAGCAAAGGGGAGTGATCAAATAATGGCAACAAGTTAATTTATAGAAGAAATCAAAATATATAAATATATAAATAATTGAGTGTGTTTTTGCATGAGGCAGGTAGGTAGGTATATATATATATGATAAAAGTTTCTATTTCAAAAGTAAATTATCACATCAATCATTATCAGACAATTCAAACAACATAAATTATACATAATTATAACATAACGATACAGCTACTCTCAATCTGTAACTGTGTGGTCTCAGTTCACACTCAACATACAGACTTTGTCATTATACACAAAAATTAAACAAAATGACTTACGAATTATCACGATACGCACTCATAATACACAACGATAATGACTGCTGAATCGTGATACAACTCACGTTTAAGTTCTAAATGAAACGTAAAATATAACTAACAAGAGGCTCAATATAACTGTATTGCTCACATGGTTCAAATGCAACGTTGAAGTTTTAGGTTAATTATCCAGATGCTAATCTGGCAACTTTATAATTAAGTTATTATTCAAATAGAAGAGTATGTTAGGTTTATTTATTTTAATAAATTTTGTAACCCTTCATTTCAGTTTGTTACAGACCCAATCTCAGGTCTCCAGGCCTCTTGTGGTTATTGAGAAGAAGTACTTTAAAGATTTTAGCTTAAAATTGTCTGACCCCTGTGACGTTACATGAATGCCAACATCATTCATTTGATTAAAATTGGTAGCCCTTCACCTCTGCATGCAACAGGCCAAATATCAAGTCTCTTTTCTCATATCTGACCCCTGTGACATTGAATGTGATTGATCAAGGTCATTCATTTGAACAAACATAAGTATAATTCACCCACGTACTACAGACCCAATATCAGGTCACTGGGCCTCATGTGATGGTTATTGATGGAAAAAGTTGTTTGAATGAAAAAGTTGTATGAATGAAAATGTTGACTGCATATGAACTGACGATGTACACCTTTTTGTTTGTTTTTGTTTAACGTCCTATTAACAGCCAGGGTCATTTAAGGACGTGCCAGGTTTTGGAGGTGGAGGAAAGCCGGAGGTACCCGGAGAAAAACCACCGGCCTACGGTCAGTACCTGGCAACTGCCCCATGTAGGTTTCGAACTCGCAACCCAGTGGTGGAGGGCTAGTGTTAAAGTGTCGGTACACCTTAACCACTCGGCCACCGCGGCCCCCGATGTACACCTATTAATAGGCAGGTGAGGTAAAAACAGATCGCACATCTGCCAAGTATTGATCATATCAGTGAAGTTCTGTGAAGACAATTAATCCTGAATGAAAGTACTTTAATCAATGCAAAGCAGTTTCTCAGTTAGACTTGGGTAATTTCAACACCCAGCTGAGTTCCACTGCTGTTTAAATTTAAAAACAACTGAACAGCTAGTCCTAATATAAAACTTGGCTACCTAGCCATTGTATAATCACATAACGTCATAAAATCAGATGAATTTTGTTGTTACAAAAGATACTATGAAAAGTGGTGGGCTGATGATCGAAATTAATCAAACAAAATCAGTCGAAAAAGAAAATAAAGCTGATCACCGCAGAACTCAAAGTGGATATTTTTACCGGGTGGCCTATTCGGCTACCAAGTTTTTTTTAAGTCATAAAATCTAGGCGTCAATTGGAAAAGTTAGTCGCCTGGCTTAGTTGTCTTAAATTTGAATTTTTTTTTTTAATTCTTTAGATCAACATAACATCGAGCTCTGTACTATTTTGGATTGTGAGAGCATTTTAGCATTGACTGCAACCTTTGAAAGATTAACCAAATAGCAAAATTGCACAATTTTTTTAGTGGCCATGCAGGTGCCTTATAGGTCAGTAACTGGACGCCAATGGTGAATTTAAGGTGCCATGGCCACTAAAATAGGCACCATATTGACCCCTGCACCGATGACGATTTATAAAAGCAAATAATCGTGTTCGTAAATCTTCGGCTTCACATGTTTTTGTAATGTTACCACACCAAGGAGTAGTTATCTTACATTTACAAGTGAGGGTTAATTTAGCTATATTACTGTAACAACTGTGAAATGCTTTGTGCTCAGTATTAGATATATTGATAACAAATGAACTTGAGATGTACATAAATTTTCTATATAAATTTTCTGTAAAAAGGCAATTCTGTGCTAAATTTAGGAAACCGATAATTCCGACTATCGATCCTGAAAGTGAATCCAATGCATGTTTAGCTATAAATATATTCAAATATGAATATAAAAATATATTCTGTGACCTTGAATGTGAGCTTAATTTAAGATACTTATACATGTATATATACAGATGGCAAACGACAGATAATAACTAATGGACAAAATGAAAAGAAAAAAACAGGTTTTGTAGATTCTGTCTGAATAATGACAAACTAATACAGTGTATTATAACCAACCTTTTACACACTGTATTAAGGCCTTGACCTTTGACACAGAAACCAATTTGGACCTAGAGTACAATGTACATAGACTGGTTACAGTAGCTAGTGTAATTTACTCTCAAGTTATACAGTATGCGCAGTGTAACCCTAAACCTATCAATGCTTCCCGACAGAATATAGGCTATACCGTCCAACACCCTTATCTGTATACACCCGACACAGCCCTCAGAGAAAGAAAACAACTTGTTAACACAAACTTCCCGACACAGCCCTCAGAGAAAGAAAACAACTTGTTGACACATTAAACTTCCCGACACAGCCCTCAGAGAAAGAAAACAACTTGTTGACACAAACTTATAACTAAACAGTGTACATGTATTAATCATATATTGATTACTATTTGTGTAGCAACAAACATGTAATTCTAAATTTGATACAAGAAAAAAAATTATGAAATACTAACATCAGTTGACACACAGACCTATACATAATATAATTATCTATATGTACATGTACAGCACTTACCTACATAAATATAGGGTTGATCCTTAATGATCCTATTAAGATGGTACTTGTATTCCTGGGGTGAAAACTGGGACTACCGAGACCAGAAGATCCTTGGGTGGTAATCCTTCAGTGAAACTTGGGTCAGATTCTCTGGTGGAAGTTTGAGTCTGATGGTACTTGAAGATCCCTAGGTGGAATTTGTGTCGATTGACCATACCCGATCTTTATATCTGCAAGACAGGCCAGTCTGTATATAAATACATTTGCATGGAGTGGAGGATCTTATGTATTCCTTTAGCTATAAATACATATAGTAGACTCCGGTTGCCGACCTTTCCCAACTGGCCTTCACACACAGCTGAGAAGTACAATCAGCCTCATGCATTAATAAGTAAAAACCCTGATGTTAAATATATACCTGTGAGCCTGACACTACATATACTCTGAACAACCTGCTCATTAATTTGACAAGACCAGGTTTAAAGGCACATGGGCATTATGTGTCCAGTGTGAATTTTCTGTGTACATAGGTACAATGTATAAACCTCTCTTTACAATCAATATAAAGCATACTCTATAAAGCATGTTGAGGTCAGTAACCGCTCTATCTGGGGGTAGCCAGGGGTCAGGGCAGTGATCGCAGCTATAGGAAACAAGGCAATGTAATAGGGAAATCAATGAATCCTCTGTTGCTGTGTAAACTCCCACCTAATTGCCCTGTGTCAACAACCTCTGATCAACCCAGATCTGGCCTAACCTTTAGAGTTCTGTATAGGCCTGTACTGCCATGTATGTATATATATATATATATAGTTTTAAATAATACACATGTACTAGTTTTCTTGTACGTAACCCACAAGTACTATGGACAGCATGTGCTTAAAAAAACAACTAAAAAATTTGAAAAAAGTTTTTGACTTTAAGATATTTCATATTTTAATTAAAAACAAACATATTTGACGCTTTAAAACTTATTAATCTTTTTATATAAAGATATGGACATGCCATTTTTCTTATCAAAATAATCGATATAAAAATATAATAATAAAAAAACAACTATCAAATCTTAACTTCATTATTGCTTTTTGTTTCTATATTTTTTTATCCAATTTTTTTTTATATAAGTTACCAATAAACTTTCAAAAATTTAAAACCATTTAAGAATATTTTGAAATAGAGAGTCCTGCAAATTAAAGGGGATACTTAAAGTATTGCATTGCCCCATGAATATTTCATGAAAAAAGTTTTCATATACATGTATACTAGCTGGTAAATATAAGTAATCATACAACTATATTCTCCTTTTGAGCTCTTATATCAATTGGGTTTTGCGTATCATGCAGTCTATACATTATTACTTTTTTAAATGATTTTGTAAAATTGTGATTTTCTGTAGTCTCAATGATTATTCGAAAGCCAAAATTTTGCTGAAATTTAACACTGAAATTCAACATCCAATCTTTCCACTATAGTTATGTCCCAATTGCACCCCTCTGCCCCAGGCCAACACACCCTCCATTTATACAACATTACATAATATATAAAGCTCCATTCAATTTCATGAAACCATCCTTTGTAAACATTCTGCAGGAAACACTTTATACATATTATTTCACTGCATATTAATTTTCGCATTGTATTCAGGAAATGTGCATATAGCAAAAATAAATTCCTTGTGCATATAATTACTAACTTCCACCTATTACTATAATTTTATAGTAACTGTTAAATAATGGTAGATAAAGGATTTCATATCAGCTCTGCTCCTTTACCTGAATCACAGCCAACACCCTCCATTAACACAATTAAATGCACCACATCAAATTTACATTTTTTTACATCATGAGATTCGATGATTATTACTTTGATATCAAACAATCTCATTAAAATCATATTTGTAATTTCCGCTCCTCTATGATAAACTGCAATCTAAATTCTATTGCAGTACATCATAGAGGAGCGGAAATGACAAGTCTTATTTAAATTAGATTGGACATCACAATACTTACACAAAATAATTAAGTCAACAGATGTCAAGCAAAACTAGTGATGTTATCAATGTCTTGCAAATGTTTCTTTTATTTTGTGGTCCAAGAAAAATATATCAAACTCATTTGCATAATTCATTGCAAATTTAAGATCAATTTATTTCAATTTCAAGACATCTGACCCAGTGACCTCGAAAGTAGGTCAAGGTCATTCATTTGAACATTGTTGTGAGCTCTTTGTCCCAGAATGCTACAGGCCTAATATCGAAATCTCAGGGTCACCTGGCTATTGAGAAGTTGTTTAAAGATTTTAACACATTTGATCCATGTGACCTTATGATGTAGGTCAAGGTTATTCATTTGAACAACTTTTGTAGGCCTTGTTTCATTATGATACAAACCTAATATTGAGAAGAATTTGTTTAGACTTTTACACATTTAACCCCTGTGAGCTTGAAAGTAGGTCAGGGTCATTCTTTTGAACAAATTTTGCAGTCCTTTATCCTATAGGATGCTACAGACATGTACACGATATCATGGTGATCGAGAAAAAGTCAGTCAAGGTCATTCATTTATCTAAAAAAAAATTGGTAGCCCTTCAACACAGCATGTTATTAGCCTAATACTTTAATATCATCACCCTAGCTGGATTCTCTCTGTTATTCAAAAGAAGAGAAGTTGATCAAAGTATATATATATATATTTATCCTGCAACTGCCACCGCATTGTCGGAATACACCCACCGTATATATTTTTGCTGTATACGGCAGTGACGGAAAACAGCTGTATTTTGGAATCTTAGCACGTGCGTCAGTTCGACTGACCTACTTCAAAGTGAAACTACGTTTAAAAGGCGAACATATTTCTGTCATTTTTGACACCGTTTCACTTCAAAATGATTATTTTTGATGATTATTTTTATGACTGTTGCAGGATAAATAGAATACATGGTCAGTGTCTTAAAATATAAGCTGTATTTTTGGCTCGAGACAGAAAGACAAAAGTGGCTCGCCAAGGCTCGCCACTTTTGTCTTTCTTTACCCTCGCCAAAATACAGCTTATATTTTAAGACACTGACCATGTATTCTCTATATATATTGCCCCCTGTGACCATGAAAACGAACAGAAGTCATTCATCCTAGCTAGCATACTATATAGGCCCAATATCTGATATCTCTGGGACTCTTGGTTATTGTCAAGAAGTTGTTTGAAAGGAAAAATTTATGCTGGACATGCAGATGCCGCACTACCACTTAATTAGAAGCTAATTAACGTAATTAGAAGCTAATTAACGTACATTCCCTTCAGGCAATTGAGAAATGAGTCCTATCACCTTATATTAATAACATATATGATCTTATATGATCTTGTTTGCCTCCATAGAAAGGTGCTTGGGCTTTACCGTGGGAAAAAAAATCTGGAGCGACCAGAGAAAACCCACATTGTCAGGCAGGTGACCACAGGGGTTTGCTAAAAATGATATGATATACAACTGTATGAGATGGGTTGCACCTGTGTTCAATAATAATATAGAGGTAATCAAATACCTTTCCACAAACCTTTCAAACCCAGGCAACTAGGTGATCAGCAAGTGAGTTACCACTCAATTCCACCCGAGTACATTTTTTTTTTTTACTCTTTATCAAATTGTAGCCTTATTGAATAACTTAATAATAATAATATGTCAAGAATGCTAACCATTGATGCTATATATCTAACAATAATATAGAAATAGACTGAAAGGAAACAAAATGTGGTTGGCAATGAAACAAAAGCAGAAGTGTACATATGCTGCTCAATTGTAGCTCATGATATCGATTCTACTAAAGGAACACATAACGTTCCGCATGTATATTACCCATGCAATTTATAGTAACCGCATCACAGCAGCCGACCCTAGGTAAATATAATACTTCTTTAACTTAATTAGGCCCGTGTCGACTTATAACGAAATTTCTATTAATTGTAAAGACAAATTATTTAAAAGCATTGCATAAAAGTTAAATTTACAAACCAAATGGAGGGAGAGATGTATGCCCCTTTCTACCACGAGAGATCGAGACCGACACGACCCCATTCGTCACTGTTAGGTTACGTAATGTACTCTGAGTCTCAGCGTTTATCCAAATTACGAGGTTAATTTTTTTCTGAACTCGTACTGTTGATAAGTTGGCAATGTTAGAACGTGGACATCTTTAGTTACCTGCCTGGCATGATTATCTAGAGTAGAGGCAGTGATTTTTTCATGCATCGGTTTTCTCCAGTTACCATCGGTAATTGTATTTTCCGGAACGTCAGTTGAAATGACTCATCGTTAAACGAAACGATATTTTTGTTTTACGGTTTTCATACATTTTATACAAAATCTAAGCATTTTTCGTGCATGTTTATTTCTGGACTTATGTTCTATTACATTTATGTGTACAATTCACGAAAATTATATCTGCTCAAAAATGCATTTTCAGTAGATGTACTTTTTTCGCATTCTTACATGCAGCTGTAAAGCTTTAAAATACTATGATGTTGACTGGCATAGTCACATGGATGCCACAGTCTTATTAGGTCTAGTATGATGTCACAATTGGAACTTTCGTTGAATACTCCTATGTTTTATTTATTGATTAAAAAGTATATTTCAATAAGTGATATGAGTAAAGAATCATCTCAGCTACACACTAATTACATAGATCTAGATATATATGGAACAGGTATTAGTTACACAATGCTCAGATTTTAAATAATCAAATATGTTGCACTTATAGGCAATATGAACGCCAAGTTGCCAAATAATATAAAATCAGTTCGATGCTAAAATATTGTTTTGCGATATTTTGTCTGCTTTGTAATATCATAAATTATACGTATGGTTGGATACGAGAAAGTGATTTTTTTTTTTTAGATAGTGTTATGCGTCTCTGGTTAACCAAATTCCCGCATTGTTTAATGTATTGACGATATTTCATGTGAAGAATATATATATAAGCCTCAAACTATTCTATAAAATATTCGACAGTCTGAGTCAATGTCGAATGCGTTATATTTGAAGGTTTGACTCACGATGTACCCTTCACACACAGGGGCATGTCTAGTTTTATATTTAAAAAAATAGTCAAAAATACCTATGTATATACACTTTTTTTTAAATATAAAACTAGACATGCCCCTGTGCTTCACACGTTACATGCTCTTCAGTGCCCAATATCATACATGTATACACCGTGTATCATCCCGTTGCGGATATTGCTATTTTCCCCATTCTATGCTTATTCAAAATCTTACTTTTATCTTTCCAATAAGTTACCTTGTAACCATAATTAAGTCTTCTGTGCTCATTAAATTAATATTGTAACTGGTTTTCAGTCAGACTTGGGTTTGAATTATAAACCACGGTCGGTCGTACTATTGGAAATCGTGTAAGGCAAACAGAGGCAAATAATCCTAGATTGAAATAACAGGCCTGTTTATCTGAAATAGAACATACAGAGGCCCGTTTTTAGACAATATTAGAAAAATACTAGACGGCAATACTCTTTGAAAGAAACGCATGTTAAAATGCAGTATGCAGTGAACCATTTTATACCCGAATATAAACCAATTAAAAGTGCAAGACCCTGACCCCATCTATGATCTAGTTTCAGGTATGCCCTAAAATTATTATCCGACCAATCAGAAACCCCCAGCCCATCCCCACCTTCAGCAAACTGGATTCAATAATTTGCATATGATAATTATGTGTACCAGAGACTTCACTCCATACACATACACTGTCATCACTCCACACACAAACACTGTCATCACTCCACACATACACTGTCATCACTCCACACACATACACTGTCATCACTCCACACACACACACTGTCATCACTCCACACACAAACACTGTCATCACTCCACACACATACACTGTCATCACTCCACACACATACACTGTCATCACTCCACACACATACACTGTCATCACTCCACACACAAACACTGCCATCACTCCACACATACACTGTCATCACTCCATACACAAACACTGTCATCACTCCACACACATACACTGTCATCACTCCACACACATACACTGTCATCACTCCATACACATACACTGTCATCACTCCACACACTACACTGTCATCACTCCATACACATACACTGTCATCACTCCACACACATACACTGTCATCACTCCATACACAAACACTGTCATCACTCCACACACAAACACTGTCATCACTCCACACACATACACTGTCATCACTCCACACATACACTGTCATCACTCCACACACATACACTGTCATCACTCCACACACACACACTGTCATCACTCCACACACATACACTGTCATCACTCCACACACATACACTGTCATCACTCCATACACACACCTACACTTGTCATCACTCCACACACAAACACTGTCATCACTCATACACCAACACTGTCATCACTCCACACACATACACTGTCATCACTCCACACAACATACACTGCTCACTCCACACACATACACTGTCATCACTCACCACAACATACACTGTCATCACTTCCACCACACATACACTGGTCATCACTCCACACACATACACTGTCATCACTCCACACACATACACTGTCATCACTCCACACACATACACTGTCATCACTCCACACACATACACTGTCATCACTCCACACACATACACTGTCATCACTCCACACACATACACTGTCATCACTCCACACACAAACACTGTCATCACTCCACACACATACACTGTCATCACTCCACACACATACACTGTCATCACTCCACACACATACACTGTCATCACTCCACACACACACACTGTCATCACTCCACACACATACACTGTCATCACTCCACACACATACACTGTCATCACTCCACACATACACTGTCATCACTCCACACACATACACTGTCATCACTCCACACACATACACTGTCATCACTCCACACACATACACTGTCATCACTCCACACACATACACTGTCATCACTCCATACACAAACACTGTCATCACTCCACACACTACACTGTCATCACTCCATACACAAACACTGCCATCACTCCACACACATACACTCTGATCACTCCACACACATACACTGTCATCACTCCACACACATACACTGTCATCACTCCACACACATACACTGTGATCATTCCACACACTACACTGTAAACGTCTCTGTGTTTTACTCATTTCCTAACCATCCACACGAGTTACCTCCCTTACCTCGGTACAACCTCCTCTGTACCAGGTTCTGGATATCCATCAAGTATGCCTTATCCGGCAATGATATGTATGTAGCTTGATAGGTCATTACTGAGCCACACCCCGTTAATATTCCTGGACCTATCCGGACCTATCCGAAACCCAAGCGTTACAATACCGACGTATCCTAGATCGACAGTGTCATTGGAATATGTCGGGGTACTGGTGCATTCGATTGTTTTCCAGCCATAACCCCCTGATAAAAAAAAATAAAATATATATACCCGTTCTTTCAATTTCAATGAAATGGAAGACAAGTTGTCAGTTGTGGAATAACAAAAATGTGTGTTAACTGCAATTAATACAAAACTTTACACTATGATTTTCTGACCGATATTGAAAAATCCGCGCCATGGTTTTCAATTTCCGTAAAATGTCCACCTTTACGACGCATGGCAAGGAATGTGACTTTACGTTCACAAGATGCCAAACATATTTAGTCAAAAAGGGTTACACTACATATTTCCCTAGCTTTATCTCTGGCTTTATATATATGCTTCATAACCATTTCCGAAAAATTGTGCTGCGAATGTGTGTCATTACTGACTACTAAGTACTAACGGAAATGAGACAATTTAAATGAAAGAAAACTCCAAATGTCTTACAGGATCGCCTAACATCAATACATTATAGGTTAATGAGATATATATTTTGGGGATTACAACCACACCAGCACATCCGCCCCTTTCCTACTGTCTCCCAAAAAGCTCTACTATTTGGCGTTTTAATATGATTTAAATTTGGAAAACATTGATTCCCCGTTTTTAAGTATTAATAGAAAAAGTTTTAGCCCGTACTCCTAGGCGTCTGCTTCTGGTTAGTATTAATAGAAAAAAATATCAACCCTTACTCCAATAGTTGGAGAACGGGCTAATACTTTTTTCTGTGTCAGCTGAGTCGAGAAAGATCACTCACTCTACTATTTGGCGTTTTAATATGATTTAAATTTGGAAAACATTGATTCCCCGTTTATAAGTATTAATAGAAAAAGTTTTAGCCCGTATATTTACTCCTAGGCGTCTGCTTCTGGTTAGTATTAATAGAAAAAAAAATATCAACCCTTACTCCAATAGTTGGAGAACGGGCTAATACTTTTTTCTGTGTCAGCTGAGTCGAGAAAGATCACTCACTCTGTCTAAAAGCAATACTTTAAAACTTTCTTGTTAAAAATGTTCTAATTATTCTTCAAAAATTGAAAATTAAATTGTAAATGAAGGATACTTCTAAATTCTCTTCCTCCGTTTCTCTCTAATTATCACCCTATCTCTACTCTTCTTAAACTCACATTTTTAAAAATAAAATCACTTTATGTAAATTCTAATGTCATCTTGTGTAAATATTTGTGTTGTATACTGTTTTTGTGAAACGGCTTTACATACGTTAGAAAACTTGTGCCCGATCCCTTTGTATAAACTAAACCAGAAACAGACACATGTGCTATACTAGAAGTATACGTGTCTATGTGACAGATCACTCTTTAGAATATCGGAACAGTTCCACCTCGGGTGGTTCTCATATTTTGCAGCCCTCTCAACTGGCAGAGAGGAGCTTTCCTTTATATGGACCAAAGATGATCTTCATTATTTTCGAGAGGATGTCCTATAGCTGTCCGGCCATACCGTCCTATTAATTATTGTGGATCTTTAATCAATCCCTTTTGTTTCTCAGTGGCTTCGGCTCTTTGATTTATATATTTCTCGCAACCTGAATAACTAGTCATTATTTCTTATATCTTCAATGAGTTTATGGTTAGATTTTGGTTACTTTTTCTAAATTTACAGGATACAATTCTACCGCTGTCAAAACAAAATTATATTATTGTTGCGCCTGAATTATCAGTACGACTCAATTGAAAGAGATTTTGTCCATTCTCTGTAAATCTCAATCATTGTGTTATTTGTTGTATACTGATTGGTCAAACTTTAAAAACAAAACAAAACAAAAAAAAGCAAAAAAAAACATTATTGGTTGTATTTAATTCAAATCTCTCTATTTTCACAGAAGTGTTACCATGGCAACTGGATAATGCATGGATGTTAAAATGGCGACGGGACCATCCGTAGCGGTTGTTGGTGGTGGGATATCGGGGCTGGTTTGCGCTGTACGACTTAACCAACTGGGAATACGAAATGTAACTGTCTTCGACACCGGTAAATAATCATTTTATTATCATAAGAGAGTTGTTTAATCTTTTTCATCGTAAAAACAAAATGCTTAACCTTTTGATAAACTTTTACCTTCATGTCACTCTGAAATATAGTTGCTTCACCAGAGCAACGGAAATCCTCTTCATTCGGGCAGTCATTTACATTTCATCAAACCGAGGAAATGAGTTTAAATTGTTTTCGAACTTTTATGTCTGCTATGCTAACATACCTGTCATAGCCTTTTGATATTGATTTGCATAAGAATCACATAGTATTGGTGTCGTTGACAGCTTGGTTTAAGCTTACTAATGACACTCATCGGCATTTCTTTAAGCAGTAATGGCAACATCATCATGCGTGGTCACATACAGGTTAGACAATAGCGGTTGCTGTCGATAAAGAAACACTCACTCTACTAGAAAACCTTGTCTTATTCAGCATGTAATTTTACAGGACCTCTTTACAAACTGGTATTTAGTTTTAGTATTGACATGTCGGTATTCTGAGTTCGCTTATCTACACAACGATTTGTCTGCTATTTTTGTTTAGTTCAGGATTTCGGAACAAGCATACGATATTGTTTACTGGTTTACAATAACACATGAACTGGGACAAATTTTATTTCTTGTTTTAAGGAAAGCATGCAGCTGGAGGGAGATGTTCTAGTCGTTATGTGAACATAGACGGGAGGCTCCATACGTTTGACCATTCCACCCAGTTTTTCACTGCGTCAGACAAACGCTTCTGCAACGTCATATCCTTTTTACACTCCAAGGGCGCAGTAAAAGTGTGGCAGGGTCCGATTGGTCATTTAAAAGGTGGCCGTTTTCAGCCAATGAAATCTCTAACTCAAGCTTTTGTGGGAGTTGATGGCATGTCTTCCATATCTAATTGCCTGGCATCCCATGTCAACCTGAAACGCCCTGTTTGGGTAGGAAGCGTTGTTTGGGAGGAACTACCAAGGAAATGGAAAGTTGATAGATTTGGGTTTTACGACTATCTGGTGATAGCACATAATGGCAAATGTGCTGATAGGTTAATGTCTCACGCGGGCGTTCCAAAAATTCATCGCCTTCTTCAGGTCCGGTTTACGCCTCGTCTTGACACAAAAGACCAACGCATGCAACTTTCTTCTCTGTGGATGTTAATGGTGGCCTTTCCTAAGTCCCTGTGTTTACCGTATGAGGGAGCACACGTAGAAGATAGGGACATTTCTTGGGTTGCAAACAATACGGCAAAATTATCCCAAACAAAAACTTCCATGAATGGAGTCGAGTGCTGGACTGTATTCAGCACCAAGGAGTTTGGTAGTACGCACAAAGTCCCACAAGAAAATATACCCCCACAAAAAGAAAAACAGGTAACTGATGAACTGCTTGCTGCATTTGCAAAAGTCACTGGAATAGGATCAAAGTTACCTCCACCTAGATATACAAGGGTTCAGTTATGGGGAGCAGCCCTCCCACTCAATACTCTCTCCACAAAAGAGGAATGCGTGTTTGATGGCCAACATAACATAGGGATATGTGGGGACTGGTTGGTGAGTCCTTGTATACAGGGAGCCGCCATTAGTGGGATTCGTCTTGCAGAATTTATCCAAAACCACTCTTCAGGTAGGTAGAGTAATTACTAGTGTTACTTTTCATATCTTAGTAAATGACTCGGATGTTTTATCCTGAATATCTTTTATCAGGCATGAGTTTATGTTTGTAGAATAAGTTCGCCAGCAAATGTAAATGCATGGTGTCAAAATAAGTCCCTGGATATAAAACCAAACAGGACATGTAAACGCACCAGGCAAAGTAGGCATTGACATATTACATTATCAGACATATCTGTCCGTTTCTCCTCTAGTAGATGTAATATCAAATTTGCTGAGTAAAATAATGTTTTGATTGATTAATTTTGTTCTCAGGTGCTAACAGGACTGGTACGAGTTTACAGCCCGAATTTACATCAACAGATGGTCACGCCATCGGCTCCTTTCCAACTGATTCCTCCATAATATTTAAACCAAAGAAGACATAACGATTTTCAGAGTATTGTACTTTTTTGTAATACGCTTCTTCGTGGGTTACAATAAATGATAAAAATTGTGAAAAAACCTTGTTACTTCATTTGGCGTTTATAAAGAAATAAAGAAAGCGTTGTAGTTTTGTGTCGCCTTTGAAGCATGGCGGACATTAAATTATAAGAGATCACATAGGCAATTCTCAATTTAACTGTTTCTTCGTTGCCACTTGCTACATTGATTTGTTGCGTTGTATGTGACTTTGTCATAATAATTCATAGTCATTAAATTTTTCCTGCTGGATTTATGACCCCTTTGGGAAAATTTCTCGATTAACTGTTTTTCGTACTTTTATTTTCTACCGCTCGTCACATCAATTTGTAGTTGGTTTGTAGATTTATTATAATAGATATCAGGTCAAGTTTGAACCCCATGCCAATGTTCTTTTTTTCTGAAGTTTTTGCCTTTAACACATAGGACATTTCTGAATAAACTGTTATCCGTACTTAAATGTTCTATCGCTTGCCACACATTTGTTACTTGGTGTATGGATTTATGATAAAAAATTTACAGTTTTGAGTTGGAATCTAATCCATTTGTTTTGGTGGAGATATGGTCCTTTGCACATAGGAAATTCTGGTATGTGTCTTTGTCATTATGGATTTCAGTGCGCTTTTGAACCCTGTGTATATATTCCACTTTTCGCTTGCGTTATGAACCATTGCATATAAAAATTTATCACAATTAACACCTTTTTCGGACATTTCTTAACAACCGTTTGCAACATCAATTTTAATGTTCACGGTGGGGAATCACGTGGTCAGAAGATACGAATTCAAAATGGCAGCCGCTAGTGCAGGAAACATAAAATGAGGGAACATACTCATTACATAGGTTTTTTATTGTAGCGAGCATATGTCATACTATAATCTCGACATATCCATGCCTCATGTGTGCTGGGACAGTTTGTTGTTATCCGTAACATTCTGACCAAAATTTCGAATCGAAAGGATTCCACTGACGAATTCGATTCAAAATTTTGGTCAGAATGTTACGGAAAACTACGGACTGTTCTAGCATACATGAGGTATGGATATGTCTAGATTATGGTATAGCGTATGCTCGTAACTATAAAAAACCTATGTAATGAGTATTTTCAGTGTTTTACCTCATTTTATGCTTTCTACACTGGTGGCCACCATTTTGAATTCGTATCTTCAGGTCACGTGATTCCCCTCCATGATGTTTGTACACGGTTTTCATTACCATAATTGATTATAATACAGGTTTGAACCTTGAATTGGTCACTATTAATATTCCACTCTTTTCGGAAGTTATAACCCTTTGCACATAGGAATTCCTATAATCATATTAACTTTAAGTTTGCTAAGGGGACACATCCACTTATGTGGAATTATAGTTTAAACATAACAATGGATTCAATCACGGAAAAACTATGGTTGCTTACAAGTCGGTTTATGCCATGATGCGACATCCGTCCGTTGTCTGTCGTATGCAGTCGTCTGACGTCAACTTTCATCTCTAAATAACTTTTCCTCAGTAACCAAAAGCCCCACAATGTCTGCAAAAAAAGTAATGGCCTTTACCAATATTCAAAGTCTCAGGGATCAAATTTGTTGAAACACTTAAAGGAATTAAATAACCAAATGTCTCATGATACATGTACTTTGGTAGATTCCTGGTAGTGAAGTCCGACAAATTTTGTGAAAGGAAATTACATTGTCCCATATTCACGGTTATAGGGGTCAACCATTTATACATCTTCTTCTCGATAACCAAACAGCCTTGAATCAAGATATCGCGTCGATATGATCATGGGATGACATATGATGGGAAAAGAAATGATATTGACGCGTATATATCTTCATTGGCAAAGGGCCATATTTGTTGAAGCACTTACACAAATACCGAAAGGTCTTAAATTGTAATATTTAGGTTGAAGTATCATGGTTCGAAGCCAAAAAAAGCTTTTATTTTTTTTATTTACCAAAAGACCTCAAATCATGAAACCTTGACCCACTCTCTGTATGCGTCAATGATGTCGTAGTTCAGTGATATTTAATGTTGATATATTGGAGGAGGAAGTCTTCTCTTGGTCTTTATCTAGTTTCAACTTCCTGTGTGCATGTAAAAATACAAACTGTACATTGAAGTGAAATAACCGACATTAGTTCACGAGTTAACATGAAATTATTTCTTTTGACTAAGTATGTATAATATTCTCTTATTGTGTCCTCTAAACGACGCTTTAGTATACATAGAAAAGTACTTAGCATAAGTACGCCCGTTTCACTGAACAGTATAAATATGGCTGCACTTAACCTCACTGTCGGGTACCCGTAAGGGAATGGTCTTTTCAAGATGGCGGACCATCATGATCACAGGAGATCGTAGTGCACTTTAGGAGACAAAATCACTTACTTATATAACCTGATTGTGACAAGTACAAAGTCCAACTTTATTTGTCGGATGTTATTTGTTTCCTAAACAAGTTTGAATCATTCGCAAAGTTGAGCGAACTGTAAAACTCGGCAGCGATGCGTGTTTATACACCTATTAAATGATCAAAACAAGATAAACTTTATCCTTATTTATCTAATTACATCAATCGCCACCTCTGCGTCAGTGCAGAACTTGCCGATGTTTTGGGTTGCTATTTCCATAGGTAAGTATTCTGATACGACTAACATATTAGGTCCTCAGAATGACGTAGCAACGTAACACAACGAAAATAGACAATAGTTTACAAATGTAAACATTTATAAACAACCAATCAAAAGCCATTTTACTAAAGGAAAAGTGTAAATAGTTTCCAAAATACAAAATATTTTCGAAAATCTGCTAAAATTAGAAGAAATCCACAAAAACAAAACATGATTTCATAATATAATATCAAAATAATAAATACATGTATACGTATATTCATCATATATATGTCAAACAATATCATTTAAATATAAATGTAACATTTACTTACAATTTTTCTAATATTGAAGACAACAAAGATAATAATTTAATTAAAATTATTAATTAAAATAATTGTCTACCCATAGGTAAACGTCTCTAGTATTTAGTAATTTGTTCATGTCTGACAATGCCATTAAATTGATCTTGATAAGTTATTTCTACATCGTGTATCTTTGTGCAATCTGGTCAAGATGTGGTTATCAGATGAAGCGCTGTGGAAACCCTATAAAATATTTGATAATTGTTTAGTTTGATAGATGTCGTTCACCGTTAATACGTGGCCAACTCTTCTGAAGGGCCGGAACACGGCGCAATTGTCCTTTTAAAACGCTGGATGAGGATGCTTAGACGGGTTTTTAATGTGAGCTTAGTAGATTTGTCTCTTGAAAATGAACACAGTTCAATGCAAAAGCCATAGTCCCTCTTAAAGCCTTTTCTAAATGGTAGCCTTAAACTCAAAACGCTGATATGGATACTCATAACATTATGATATCAAACTCAGTAAGAGACAACATCCGTAAGACAGTAGAAACACAACAAGGAATATGAGAATATATATACCTTTATATAGACTAGAAAACTCACTCGCATTGTTAACGAAAAAAACCCTCTTAGTTCTGTTTCCTACACTGCTTTCTTATAAACAATTATCAACCTTATAGAAAACAAATGATGGTTCGTCGACTCTCAGTTCTATCCACACACACACACACACACACACACACACTCACCCACACACACACACACACACACACACACACACACACACAAAAAACAGGATCTAAGTCGATATGAAAAAGTTTCTCGCATTTCGTAAGCTGGTCTCTAAACGTCGGACAAACTTGAGATCATGATCGTCATTGTTGTCGTCACAACTGATACTTGTCGAAGCTACAAAAAGTAGCTCAAAGATACATTCATTTCCTTAAAGGAACAGACTACAATTTCATAGAGAACTTACGACAAATAAACCGAAAGGCCTAGTAACACATCGTGTAGGCGTCCTAATCTACCTTCTTGAAGAGACATGGAAGATTGTTCTTTCAGAACAGGTCATGTATAATGGTGGGCAATGTGGACAGGTGAAGATCTTCACACCGAATATCATCTCTATTCTGGAAAGCCATTAATCTTTTTTTGATTTAGATAAATGAGTATTGTCTGATTGTTCGTTTTTCTAATATAACTTTTAGACATGTGGTATAAGTTCAATTGAATTTCACACTTAGCTACCTCCTTGCACTGGGAAAATGTTCTTCAGTTAAAACTCAGTCGACCGTGACCCCGCTCGGCGCTGCATACTTTCAGCAGATTTTTCAAGAAAGTGTGCATCCGGGGTACTCTTGCACCATATGTGCTGGTAAATCATCGCAAAGCGAACATTGGAATAGTACATATAAGTTAGCACAACATTTCTTTTCGAAACGACTGCAGAGCGAAATGCCGCGTTTGAAGTGACAACAATATCGCGTTTAGTTGGGCGTCACGGAGTCGCAGGGAGATTGGGTGACCGTCCCATTACGTCACGACGTCAGGATAGAGGCATACGTGTCACACCTCCGTATCGGATTTCAGACCGCGACGGACACGTCAAGTTGTCGGCACTCTTGGTTAGCCAGTGTGTCCAAAAATGGTTAGGAATCGGTTGCGGGAGTTTCATTTAAGTCCACGATGTCCCTATAGTGGTCCGCCACTTACGCGACGTCAACGTCGAATGCAGTGGCTGTTTGCACATGCACCTAATCGGTCTCGTTTGGCCCATTTGAGACTTGTGTTGTTCACTGACGAGTCTCGCTTAACAGGTCAGATGGTCGACATCATGTCTATCGAAATCGCGGTGAGTGATATTCTGACGCAGCTTGCGTAACGGGAAGTGCCAGATTCGTGGGATAGTCTGTTGTGGTATTTGTAGGGATATCTAAAGGCGTGAAAACACCTCTCTTGGTTATAGATGGTAATCATACAACAGTAAGATATCGGTACCATATTTTAAGACCACGCGTTCTTCCTTTTATCGATCAACGAACCCTTACGTTGCAGCAGGGGCCTCATGTTGCTAGGGTTTTTCGTGCTTTCTTGCTCAAAACAACGTTGCAGTTCTTAATTGACCACCATACAGTTTAGATCTGTTCCCAATCGAGCATTTGTGGGACAGGCTATACAGGAGGGTAAGGAAGCGCGTCAACGTCCAATATAACGTCGCCCAACTTTATTCGGGAGTCGAATAATATTCTTCAAAAGGCAATAAACACCCTAATTGGGTCAATATTAAAGAGAGTATGAGCAGCGACTAATGCCAGGGGCGGGAACACACGCTACTGATTTGGATCAGGAAACGGCGTAGGGTATCCTTGCTTTCACGGTATTTACGCAAACACCGTTTGCGATAGGACAACAAAAGTCATCAAAATGTATTCAGTAATGATAAAATAATCAAGAAACCCATACCATGGACACATAATGAAAGAATCGTGTAAAATAATATCTATCAAAAATAAACTTCAGTTCCTTTTTTCCGTTAGTTTACATACCACAGAGAGATAAAGTAATTACGGGAAACCAGATCGCACTACATCTGAAATATTATGGGCGAACTTGATTCTAGCTTCCCGTCAGTGCCGTTTGCCGGTTTTGAACTTGCCGACGGCACGTACATTCAAGCAAAGCGCCTCATTTGCAATTTGGCCAACATAGACCAAAACATATTTTTATTTATTTTTTATTTTATACATTTATATATGAATAAACTATTTCAAAAGCATTGTAAACATCGAACGCTGCAGAACGTTCAAAATCAGCTTATTTTGCAATATAAATATGACTGAAATAGCCTGACCGGATCGAAATAAGTTGAAAATTCTTTAACTTCTCACTTAATTTAATCTTTCGGTTGAACACGTCACCATGCATCTTGTTTGCCGGTGTGCCGGTGGTTTCAAACCGGAAGGAATTTACGCCGATCGGCATGTGCCGAAATTGCGCGCGCATATTCGGGACACAATCAAGTAATTTTACCGCCTTCCCACCTTGCCACCGACACACCGGCACATCAGAATCAAGTTCGCCCTATATCATAAATGATTGCGAGAGTGAGGAGATAATTGTTATTTATTACAGTTTCAATATCTGAAATATTAAGATGAAGAAATTGTCACCAACTGATAAATACTGTAATATTTTAGATATTGGCGAATAAGAACGGTGGTGCCAGTATTTATTTAAATGAGAGTTGACAGGCACATATCTTTCATCAAGTTGTAAACAAATTCCAAGCGCAGTCGAATCGACTTCTAAATTTCAGCACTGCTTGTGATATGTAAGAACATTTATTCACATCTATCGTTTCTTAATCTACCAAATAAAGAGCTGTTTTGTACAGCTACTCCGAGGACTTGTCGGTGTCATATGGGGCGAAAATATATTCCACAATTACAATAGGTATAGTCCAAATACTTACACAAAGGTAGGTATCTCGACAAGATGTCTGTTTTTTTTATATTTGTTATAAGCCAGAACTTGATCTTATCAAATATATATTACGATTGCGGACTTCCCATGCGGGTGTGTGGGATTTCTTAAGGCGAAGTTAGATATATATATACACACGTTCTATGTAATGTATATACAAAGATACGTAACAAGGCAATGTCTTAAGTACGACAGCGGAAATCTTTTTAATCTTTATAAACGGATATTTAGAATAAAGATATGCTGATATGAAACAAGTAAAAAAAAAAAAAAAATTTATAATTAAAAGATAAATCGTTAGGAGTCAATTTTCCCCAGAAATTTCACATGAAGCGAACTGGGGCTTCCCTATTACAGATAAGATTTACACATAAGACATTTATCCTTACAGGGCAATCACGTTTGTTTTTAAATACATTGTTTTACCGAATAACAGTCCTAATTTACTGGTCGTAACTTGATGATTGAACACAAAAACATTAAATGATTTTGAATGCTCTACCATGTGCTTCATATTTGTATGCATGTTACCCACTTTAATTTCATGTAATAGAATATTTGCTTGACGATTATGTCCTTGTTAATCATTCCTTTAGTAGTCGAAAGCCTTATGATACTTTTATCCATTAATATATATATATATAAAGTTTTATTTGAAATTCAATCACTGGATAATGTTTGAGTCAATGTAGTCGTCACAGCTGTGTTTGATTTTCCTAGGATGAAGCAGGATATTATTTTGATGTATTTTTTCATACTGTATTGTTTTGTCGTTTGATATACACAATGTATATTTCTTCACCTTCGGTAAGCTGTTGTGATGTGGCAATTTATCTGTTTGCTTTTCTAAATGACACTACTGTGCTGTGCGCTAGTTATAAAGTACTTTGCAGAAGTACTTCTATATACAGAGCAGTTAAAATATAGCCGTATAATTGAGGTCAGTCGCAACATCTCAGCAAAATTTTGGAAAGGCTCTTACCGAATTCCGAGTCTTGGCGGAATTGCCGAAAAGTTGTGATTAGTAATAACATGTATCATTACCTAGAAATAACTTTCGTTATTCGCTACGCCCTCTAACAAGTAAAAACAATACATTAACATATCGGATACATATTATCGTCTCCATCTCCAGTATCACACAGGAACAGGAAAGTCTCACAAAAAGATAACATCAGTCAACATTTACATATGAAAAATATTTATTTTTGTAGGTCTTTTTGCATGTAGAATGCTTGGTTAAAAAATGATCTGGTTTCAAAAAGTTCTAAATTAAATAGCTTTATTAAATCCACAAACAACAGATTAAAAGACAAAATATAGTTTTCATATATATGTGTGTGTTTGAAAAAACAATACCCAAATACACATCACGAACATTTAAAAAAAACAATCTATCATTCTATAACAACTGAAGATAAAAGTATGATTCAATGCTAATTTTCCTAATATTTAAAAGATTACGTGAAAAATATAAAATAAAGTTTTTTACAATAACAAAAAAACGTGCATACCTCATTAACTAACAATCGGAGCCCTGGGCCTGTAAATAGGAATTACAATATATTTCGGTAGGAAAACGCATCTATTATGTGACATGTTTTCTCCTTGTCTGACGGTGCCGTTAAATAGTCTTTATACAAGAAATCTTGATACGTTACCATGACCTCACTACTATTTTTAAGTTTCTAGGTATGACAGAATATTTCGCTTCGCACTCGTGAAAATATCGATATTCTGTTATACTCGTGAAATATGATTGATATTAAACGGGAAACAATTCAATATCCTCTATAAATTATAGCCTCTCCAATATCTCAGAGATTTATGCAAAATAATATTCTAAGTAATATTTTCCTACAAAGCTTTTCTTATCAATTTGTTATCAAACTTCAAAAAGTTTCATTTTACAGACCTTCAGCCCTATCCACAAAAGCAGCCATAGAATCTATGACGATGTGAAAAAGTTTCTGGTATTTCGTAAGCTGGTCTCTACATCGCGAGCAAACTGGACATCACCGGTCATTGATGTCGTCACAACTAACATTTGTCGAAACTACGCGACTGAAAGAACAATCTTTCATCGTCTCTTCAAGATGGAGGATTAGGACGCCTACAAGATATGTTAATAGGCCTCCTGTTTGATTTGTTGTCTGGAAATAAGCACAAGTCTCTCCGAAATCGTCGACTGTTCCTTCCAGGAAATTAACGTATCTTTGAGCTACTTCTAGATCATATATAATGCTAGGTAATGTGGCCGAGTTAAGATCCCCGCATCGAACAGTATCTCTTTCCTGAAAAGCCAATATAATATATCATTTAATCATATTGTATGCAGTTAAATGAGGAAGTCCATGGATAAACGTTATATAATCATTAGTAAATAATAATGTTATATATATTAGGTAATCACTATCAAATATTTTTCTGTGTCGTTTTTTTATGAAAAAAAATCATCCCACATAACGATTTATCATGTCTTGATTTACATACAATGTGCTTACCACAGAAAGATTCTGGTTGTCGGCAAAGTAAATTAGGGGACCCAGATCGCGCTACAACAGAAATGTAATATTGATAAATGTTCGCTAAAAACCGAAAAAAAGGTTTTTATTCATCACAATTTCAATATTGGAAATATTAGGAAGAAGGAAATGGTCACCTACTGTTAAATATTGTAATATTTCAGATATTGGCGAATAAGAAGTATGCAGCCGAATTTTTTTCTTCAAATATCTATCTTTGTAGATAAGAAAAACTGTTTTTGTAAGTTGCCTTATATTTCTTATACATTGATACGGTGTACAAAACGATTAAAGAGTCGGCACTCACATAGATATTATCAAGTTGTGAAACAATTTAGCGTAGCCGACCCGACTTATAAAATCCAGTACTGATTGTGATACATATAAGCCTATTCTCATGTATTTTTTACTTTCTCTATGAAAGAAGTAAAATTGTATTATAATTACCCAAGGTTGTTCTATCGCTTCTAAATCTGTTATTGCCTTCCAAATGCTATCCCTGCCCTCTTGGATTGCCCTCGACGAAACTCCTCTCAGTGTCCTCAGTATCATGGTTATTATCAGCATATCTGCAGCCAATTGTAAACCTGTAATATCAAAGATATGTCACGTATTGGTTCATCGCATATATACCTAACGTGCTGTTGGTGAATGTGAATTATTCTACCAGAAATGTACCAATGAAAACCAAGACAAAATAGTGGAAGATTGTTCAGAGATGTACAAAAGAATGTCACCTATGTATACTTACAAAAAGGTAGGTATCTCGACATGATGTCTGTTTTGTGGTGTTCGTTGAAAGTGAGAAATGACAGAATATTGTAAGATTTATATTACTTTATATTACGGTAAGGGACATTCCCATGCGGGTGTTGGGGATTTCTTTCGGTGAAGTTAAATATATATATACACGTACTATGTATATGTTAAGATACGTAACAAGACAGTATGTTAAGTACGACAATGGAAATCTGTTTAATCTTCTTAAACGGATATTTCAAATACCGATATGTTGATATGAAAGGAGTCGGAAAAGATTTGTATCCCTAAAATGATATTAGTAGGAGTTAATTCGCCGGATGGTGTTTCTGTTTTTTTTTTTTTTTTTTTTTTGTTTTTTTAGAATTTTGATGAAAGTTTTACATGTAGTGGAAAGGGATTTTTTGTTTCCCCGACAAAAGGATCACACGCCCGATATAGAAAAGTAAAAATGCGTCCTGGAGACAGTGTATATTGTTTGTGTTCTGACTTACAAGTCATTGCTATGACACTTGACTGTAACAAAATAGGACATAACACTCTGCAAGGCAATCACGTTTGTTTTGATACCCTGTCATACTGAATAGCCATTCATAATTATCAGCGATTTATCTGTGACTCGTGAAAAACTTAAAAAACAAATTGATGATTGAACTACCTTCATCAACGCGTGGTTTTTAATTCAGCATCGAATATTTTGAACCTGCTATTCTCGTGAATATAACATACAAAAAATGTATTTATTCCGTTATCAAGATAATCCTCCTTTTTGAATTTAGGATCGGATGACATAGAATCTTTTTGGTGCCAATTTTGCTTATTACTAGTCAATGACGCCATTGCCTTTCTTGGCTGACTATTGGCATTTGTTTTTTCGTTTAGTCAACTCAAAACTCGCTTTCTGTAAAATTTAAAGACAGTAAAGATGGTTATTTTTTTCAGGCCGAAAAGCCGCTGTTTTATTTTCTGAAATATCATCTTCTTTCTACAATCCATGGGCGGAATTAGAGTTTTGCACGTTTCTATTGGTCATTTAAAGGATGGCCGTTTCTCTGCCAATGCATTCTCCAGAACAGGTATTCGTGAGAGTTGATTGGGTTAATCATTATATCTTATTATGTAATATTCAGCATCAACCTTTGGAATCAAACTAATGAAGAGTTGATGAAACTTCAATGTGGACATTGTGCTCGTGCGGGCGTTCTAAAAATTCATCGTTTTTCTAGGCACGATCTCCGTCTCGTTTAAACGCATGCAGCATAAATATTTCTCTGTGGAAGTTAATTGTGACCATTCCTAAGTCATTGTGTTTTCTGTTTGTGGGAACACACGTGGAAGGTCAGGACATTGATTGGAAGGCACACAATACAGCAAAACTTTCCAAAAGGAAAATGTCCATTAACTAATGGAAACAAAATTACACACGAAAATATTTCATCACAAAACGAAGAAAAATGTAACTGACAAAGGTCTAGCTGCATTTGGGTCACTGCACTTGGATCAAAGTATCCTTGACATGAATATAAAAAGGTTCAGACATTGGAAGTAGTAGTCGTCCCACCTACTACTGTCTCTAGAAAAGGGAAATGTGTGTTAAATGGCCAACACAACATTGGGATGTTTGGAGAATGGTGGCATTTCCTTGTTTCCAAGCCGTTGTCATCAGTGGGATTGGGCGCGCTATAATCATTCAAAGCCACATAAGTTTGACAGACATCATTGGTGTTTCCATTAATTTAACTTATGTACAAACGGGTATGAGTGTGTGAGAATCCTGCTCATTGCAGACCACTGAGTTTTTTTTTTTTATTCCGAAATGATGACGAAGTACCAAGGGATATTGAGCGGGATAACGGCTTAACCTAAGTACCAACAATGTCTAGGTTATTCTGGGTAGTAGGTGTGATATCAAATATGTTCAGGAAAAGCAGTAATTTGATTGATGGATTGTTTACATGTGCTTACAGGACTGGTACGAGTTTACTACAGCTCGAATGAACAGCAGATGATAATCACGCATTCGCCTCCTTTCCAACAGATTACTTGATAATGTTACAACCAAAGACATAACGAATGACAGTGTTTTGTATTTTGATAATACGCTTCGAGCACAGAATCGCCAACATTTAACTTAAATGTAGTTGTTTATTGTAATATATTTCTTCAAAATGTGATATGGTCTCTCAATTGTTGGTATGGCTATTGAAGGCCATGGTACTTTTATCAAATTATAGAAAATAAAAAAACCAGTTTTATTTGAGATTCAATTACGGGAAATCTTTGTGTCAATAATGTCATCACAGCTGTATTTAAATTTCCTAGATTGACGGAAGAAATTATTTTTGTTTAACGTTTCTGTATTGTGTTGTTTCGTCATTTGATATACACAATGTGTACTTGTTCACCTTCGGTAAGCTGTTGTGAGGAGGCCATTTTTTCTGTTTCCTCAACTAAATGATACCACTATGATACTACTGTGCGCTAGTTACAAAGTACTTAAGCAGAAGTACTATATTTGTCCTGTGTCTGTCTTGGTGACTCTGGGTAGTAGGTGTTTTATCAAATACATTCAGTTATTATAAGTAATTTGATTTATTTTTTGACAGAAGTAATCTCCTCAAGAGTTGGCATGGCTATAGAAAACCTAACCATATCTAAAAAAGTAATAATAGAAAACAAGAATATGTCAGTGAAATCATCACAGTGGTATTTGATATTCCTAGTTTGAAGGAAGAAAATATTTGTGTGTGTATGATTTATGTTGTGCTGTACTTTGAGATACAAACTGTATATTTGGTTACCTTCAGTAAGCTGTTGTGGGGATGACAATTTATCTGTTTGCTCCTCTCAACGACATTGTTGTGCGCTAGTTATAAAGTACTGAGCAGAAGTACTTCCATATACAGAGCAGTACAAATATGGCTGTATAACTCACTTACGTCAATCTCAACATCTCAGGACAATTTTGGAATGGCTCTGGCTTAATTCTGATTCTTGACGGAATTGGCCAAAAAGTTGTGATTGGTAATTACATGTATCATTTCTTAGAAGAAACTTTCGTTATACCCTTTATAACAAGTAAAAATAGCACATTCATCAATCGAATCTACATTATCCTCTTTGTCTCAAGTATCGCACATGAACAGGAAAGTCACACAGATAACATCAGTCTACATTTTACAAATGAAAAATATTTATTTTTGTATTAAACAACAACCAATAAAATTCCATTTATAAATTTGGGACGTGAAATGCCTGGATATAAAAATGATCTGGTATGAAATAGTTCTAAACTAAATACCTTTATTAACCCGACAACAGATTAAAAGACAAAATATAGTTTTCATATATATATGTGAATAAGCAATACACAACACGAACATTTCAAAAAACAATATCAAAATGAATTAATGGCAATTTTCATAATATTTAAATGGCTGAAATGTACAGTTCTTAGAGAACATTCGACCACAACATCTCAGCAAAATTTTGGAAAGGCTCTGGCAAAATTCCGAGTCTTGGCGGAATTGCCGAAAAGTTGTGATTAGTAATAACATGTATCATTACCTAGAAATAACTTTCGTTATTCGCTACGCCCTCTAACAAGTAAAAACAACACATTAACATATCGAATACACATTATCCTCTCCATCTCCAGTATCACACAGGAACAGGAAAGTCCCACAAAAAGATAACATCAGTCAACATTTAACATATGAAAAATATTCATTTTTGTAGGTTTTTTTGCATGTAGAATGCTTGGTTAAAAATGATCTGGTTTCAAAAAGTTCTAAATTAAATAGCTTTATTAAATCCACAAACAACAGATTAAAAGACAAAATATAGTTTTCATATATATGTGTGTGTGTGAAAAAACAATACCCAAATACACATCACGAACATTTAAAAAAAAACAATCTATCATTCTATAACAACTGAAGATAAAGTATGATTCAATGCCAATTTTCCTAATATTTAAAAGATTACGTGAAAAATATAAAATAAGTTTTTTACAATAACAAAAAAACGTGCATACCTCATTAACTAAAAATTGGAGCCCTGGGCCTGTAAATAGGAATTACATTATATTTCGGTAGGAAAACGCATCTATTATGTGACATGTTTTCTCCTTGTCTGAGGGTGCCGTTAAATAGTCTTTATACCAGAAATCTTGATACGTTACCATGACCTCACTACTATTTTTAAATTTCTAGGTATGACAGAATATTTCGCTTCGCACTCGTGAAAATATCGATATTCTGTTATACTCGTGAAATATGTATGATATTAAACGGGAAACAATTCAATATCCTCTATAAATTACAGCCTCTCCAATATCTCAGAGATTAATAAGTAATATTTTCCTACAAAGCTTTTCTTATCAATTTGTTATCAAACTTCAAAAAGTTTCATTTTACAGACCGTCAGCCCTATCCACAAAAGCAGCCATAGAATCTATGACGATGTGAAAAAGTTTCTGGTATTTCGTAAGCTGGTCTCTACATCCCGAGCAAACTGGACTCCATGGTCATTGGTGTCGTTACAACTAACATTTGTCGAAACTACGCGACTGAAAGAGCAATCTTTCATCGTCTCTTCAAGATGGAGGATTAGGACGCCTACAAGATATGTTAATTGGCCTCCTGTTTGATTTGACGTCTGGAAATGAGCACAATTCTCTCCGAAATCGAGGTCTGTTCCTTCCAGGAAATGAACGTATCTTTGAGCTACTTCTAGATCATATATAATGCTAGGTAATGTGGTCGAGTTAAGATCGCCACATCGAACAGTATCTCTTTCCTAAAAAGCCAATATAATACATTATTTAATCATATTGTATGCAGTTAAATTAGGAAGTCAATTGATAAACGTTATATAATCATTAACCAATGATAATATTATATTGATTAGGTAATCACTATCAAATATTTTTCTTTGTCGTTTTTAAAAAAAAAAAAATTCATCCCACATAACGATTTATCATGTCTTGATTTACATACAATGTGCTTACCACAGAAAGATTCTCGTTGTCGGCAAAGTAAATTAGGGGACCCAGATCGCGCTACAACAGAAATGTAATATTGATAAATGTTCGCTACAAACCGGAAAATGTTATTATTCATCACAATTTCAATATATGAAATATTAGAATGAAGGAAATGGTCACCTACTGTTACAAATATTGTAATATTTCAGATATTGGCGAATAAGAAGTATGCAGTCGAATTTTTTTTTCAAATATCTATCTTTGTAGATAAGAAAAACTGTTTTTGTAAGTTGCATTATATTTCTTATACATTGATACGGTGTACAAAACGATTAAAGAGTCGGCACTCACATAGATATTATCAAGTTTTGAAACAATTTAGCGTAGCCGACCCGACTTATAAAATCCAGTACTGATTGTGATACATATAATTCTATTCTCATGTATTTTTTACTTTCACTATGAAAGAAGTAAAATTGTATTATAATTACCCAAGGTTGTTCTATCGCTTCTAAATCTGTTATTGCCTTCCAAATGCTATCCCTGCCCTCTTGGATTGCCCTCGACGAAACTCCTCTCAGTGTCCTCAGTATCATGGTTATTATCAGCATATCTGCAGCCAATTTTAAACCTGTAATATCAAAGATATGTCACGTATTGGTTCATCGCATATATACCTAACGTGCTGTTGGTGAGTGTGAATTATTCTACCAGAAATGTACCAATGAAAACCAAGACAAAATAGTGGAACATTGTTCAGACATGTACAAAAGACTGTCACCTATGTATATGAATTTAATGACGAATGCAGTATCTACCAAGTAAAGAATATAGAACTTCACCATACAGTTCCTCCATGTCAGTGTGTAAGGGCCGAAAATATAATCCACTATTACAATAAGTTATAGTTCAAATACTTACAAAAAGGTAGGTATCTCGACATGATGTCTGTTTTCTGCTGTTTGTTGGAAGTGAGAAATGACAGAAATCTTTGGTATTAGGTAAGGGACTTCCCATTCGGGTGTGGGGGATTTCTTTCGGTGAAGCTAAATTTATATACACACGTACTATATATATGCAAAGATACGTTACAAGACAATATGTTAAGTATGACAATGAAAATATTTTTAATCTTATTAAACGGATATCTAAAATATAGATATGCTGAGAGAAAAGTCGGAAAAAGATATCTATACCTAAAAAATATCTCGGTAAGAGTTAATTCACCGGATCATGCTGTTTGCTGGTCGATATTTTTTTTATTGTTTTTGTTTTGTTTTTTTACATGTAGCGAACTGGGGTGTTCGTGTTTACGACAGAAGGATCAAACATCGATATATTATAACTAAAAATACACAGTAGGAGTTAATTCGCGGGATCATGCTTTGCTTTGATTTTGATGAAATTTTTACATATAGCGAACTGGGGTTTTCATTTAAGACAGAAGGATCTAGCATTTGGTGCATTTGAAGACAGTTAAAGCATCTTTTTTCGCCCCGGAAAATCTAAAAAGTGATGTGTTTACCAAGGGAAACGAAAATGAGCAACTCGCTTTGGGAAGAAAAAGCGGGAAAATGTTTTACACGAAAAACCGAATGGTCCAAATCAGCAATCATGATAGACATGGAAAGTTTGCATTCATAGCTGGTTAATTGGGACAACGCACACCAGTCCTGATATCTACCACAACCAACAGCTACATATGCGGATGTAAATGGTGCCTTCGCCTAAGGTATTACGTTTTCCGTC
This sequence comes from Pecten maximus, assembly GCF_902652985.1. Taxonomy (NCBI): domain Eukaryota; kingdom Metazoa; phylum Mollusca; class Bivalvia; order Pectinida; family Pectinidae; genus Pecten; species Pecten maximus. Next base: position 20,166,970 of record NC_047024.1, read on the forward strand.
TCAGGGAACACATGTTGGAGAAAAGGATATTTGTCTGGTCGCAAATATGACAGCAAAACTTTCCAAAACGAAAATTTCCATGAACAGAGTTAAGCCTTGGACTTGATTCAGTAACACGGAGCATTGTAGTACATACAATGTCCAACAAGAAAATATTGAGAAAAGAAAATTGAATTTTGACCACTTGTCTAAAAGTCATATTAGAACAACTGAACTTGAGTTGTTTTTTTCCGCTAGTATATATTTGCGTGTTACTATCTAAAGCGCTACACAGATATACAGGCGTTTGCACAGAAAACTTAATGTATATATGTTTGGCAGTGGTATGTGTACTCCGTAAAGTACAAGGCCGGAAACTCCGTCACGAACGAAACGGTACCCTACCTCACTCCAATTGACTAGATATACATTTATTCAAACTAACATGGCGCAAACTTAATACTATCTTCATCAAGAAACATTTATCTTTAACCTACCGTGTGATTAAATACGAAGTGTTACATAAAAAAATAAATTCTGTAAAAACGTCACCTATTTTCTCCTTCTACACACCATTTTGCAGACCGCTCCCTCAGCCTGTCCAGATTCCTCATTTTCCTACGGGCTCAAAGGGCATGCGTTTATATAATATAATGTCGCCATGTGCACCCTGTGGGGTCATCTCGACATTCTTTACATACTCATAAAGGTGCTATGACGTTGTTTGTGAGATAACAGACTAATAAGCATGTTTGTATATTAGTGATGAGATTGTCTTTTCCTTTTCTCCAACTGCATCATTTTAGTATTTGTTGAAACTTTGTTTTGAAATCGAAAAATTACGATACACATTAACTTGCTTAAGACAGTACCTAGACGTTATAGATAATTTGATCGCCATGAACGAACAGTACCGGTTGCGCTTTTTCAAAGCTGTGAAAATTAGACGATGTAGTAGCTTTGTACGGTTATGCCTCTCATCAACAAAAAAACACAATTGACTATAGTATGAATATCAGCAGTTTTCTATCGTTTTACGTATGATGTTTTGTTTTGTTTGTTTGTTATATTTTTGTGTGTTTTTTGTTTGTTTTTGTTTTTGTTTTTGTTTTTCTTTTTTTTGCGGAGGGGTTGGGGTTCTGAAGCTACCCTTATTGCTTAAAAACTCTGGCGTTGACACGAAATATTAACTGGAATTACTCCTTAAGTATTTTTAATTCAGTTTCTTTATTATGTAAGCCCTACAACTAGCTTAATAGTATAGCGTTGGATGCTTACACATACAATTACAATTACTCAGGTTATTCATCAATAACTTATATGCATATTATGCGATGTACAGAAGAGTTGACTAACATAGATAATCAGTATCACAAATTATACTTTACAATAACTGAAGTCTTTGGCATTGTTGACACTAAGCGGCAAAATTATATCGAGTTCATTCATATCGAAGTCAAGTAAGCAAATAATACTCTTTCAAACAATTCAGTAAAAAATAGTTGAGAATAAAATGAAACTAATCCCGATTATTTCGATAATCACACTGTGATAAATATATATGCGAAACCCGAGTACTATATGTACTCACAGAATTTCTGGAAATATTAAATTTAACATTGTGGGACTTATTGTTTTAGTTTTAACAACACAGCTGAAAAGACCTTTATGATATGACTTCTCAAGTGTTTGTATGGCTATTGAAAGCCTCGTGGTACTTTTATCCTTTAGGTAATATTTACATCTCTCCTTTCTTTAGCTTAGTTAACTCGGCCTGCGAATAAATTAGCATATACGCAATCAAAAAAAAGCTCAGTGGATTAATAAGCCCAGTAATCGGTAACATACATTGTAATCATGACGTCGTCTATTAGTGACGTTACCGGAACGTCAACTAGACGGCGCCATTTTGAAAGGACTGAGCAACGCAATTTTAGCGTTTTTTTCCCTGTTACTCGATGATCTCTACACAAAAAACTAATATCAAGTGAGTATTTTGTCAAAAACTAAACTGAATATTGCGGAAATAGGTGCATATTTAACTTCTTCTCTAGGTAAGCTAACAACAAATGACTGAAATGTAGTTCTTAGAGAACATTTGACCACGTTACTACTTAAACTGTGTCAATACAATTTTTGCTTGCCAACCATAGTTAATCTGAGACGGAAATTCTGGATTGTGAATATATCAATTGATTATAAACGCAAAAGGTATGTAACAAAAATGTTGAACGTAGATTTAGTGGAACTATATTATCTTGACAACCACGGCTGCTGTAGTGACCAACGTCGCACACACCAACGCGCTAACCATAGGAAATGTTTGTTGCCAACTGTGGGGATACTACCGTATACGCAGTCAAAATGAACAGTCAGTTTTATTTGACATTCAATCACGGGTTGATCTTTGTATTAATAAAATTAAAACCTCAGGATTTGAATTTCTAGAATTTTCCTATTGTGTTGTTCTGTCGTTTGATATACACGATGTGTACATGTTCACTTTTAGTAAGCTGTTGTAAGGAGATGAATTTATCTGTTTCCTCCCATAAATGATACCGTTTTGCTCTAGTTACAAAGTATTTAAGCAGAAGTACTCTCTTTATCCTGTGTCTGTCTGGGTTACTCTGGGTAATAGGTATTTAATCACATCTGTGCAGTTATAAATTTGAATTTTGAAAAAAACAACTTATCATGGCCATAGAAAGCCTAACGATATCGAAAAAAGGAAGTAATAGGAAATAAGCCAGCTTTTTCAATGAAACAATTGCGTCTATGAAATCATCACAGTTGTATTTGATATTCCTAGCCTGGAGGAAGAAATTATTTTTGTTTATGATTTGTATTGTGATTTCGCTTGATATAAAACAATATATATTTGTTCACCTTCGGTAAGCTATTGTGAGGATGTCAATTTATCTGTTTCCTTCTCTAAACGACACTGCTGTGAGCTAGTGATTAAGTGCTTAGCAAAATGACTTCCGTTTAGATATCATTGCAAGTATAGCCGCATTTCCAACTTACGTCAATCGCAACATCACGAGAACTTTTGAGATGGCTGGTGCTTTAATTCCGAGTCTTGACGGAATTGGCCGAGTTGTTGCGATTGGTAATTACATGTATCATAACCAACAAGAAACTTCCATTATACGTTACGCCTTCTAACAATATCGGATATACATTATCCTCTTCGTCTCAAGTATCACATAGGAACAGGAAAGTCACACAAAAAGATAACATCAGTCAACATTTTACAAATGAAAAATATTTATTTTTGTAGAAACAACAACCAATATAATTCCATCTTTAAATATGAAACGTAAAATGCCTGGATATAAAAACGATCTGGTATGAAATAACTCTAAATTAAACACTTTTATTAAATTCACAAACAATAGATTAAAAATCAAAACACAGTTTTCACATATAGTGTGTATAAATAATACCCAAACACACATCACGAACATTAAAAAAATCCTTGTCATTCTATAACAACTGAATATAAAGATATGATTTAACTGCAAATTTCCTAATATCTTAGAGATTGCTTTTTCACTATTATTGTTAAGTTTCTATGTATGACAGAATATTTCGATATTTTTCTCTCGTACTTCTTACTCGTTACAATATCGATATTTTGTTATACTCGTGAAATATATCCTCTATAAATTACAGTCTCTCCAATATCTCAGAGATGTATGCAAAAGAAAATTCTAAGTAATATTTTCCTACAAAGCTTTTTTTCATCAATTTGTTATCAAACTAAAAAAAGTTTCATTTTACAGACCTTCAGCCCTATCCACAAAAGCAGCCATAGAATCTATGACGATATGAAAAAGTTTCTGGTATTTCGTAAGCTGGTCTCTACATCTCGAGCAAACTGGACATCACCGACATTGATGTCACCACAACTAACATTTGTCGAAACTACGCGACTGAAAGAGCAATCTTTCATCGTCTCTTCAAGGTGGAGGATTAGGACGCCTACAAGATATGTTAATAGGCCTCCTGTTTGATTTGACGTCTGGAAATGAGCACAATTCTCTCCGAAATCGTCGACTGTTCCTTCCAGGAAATGAACGTATCTTTGAGCTACTTCTAGATCATATATAATGCTAGGTAATGTGGTCGAGTTAAGATCCCCGCATCGAACAGTATCTCTTTCCTGAAAAGCCAATATAATACATTATTTAATCATATTGCATGCAGTTAAATTAGGAAGTCAATTGATAACCGTTATATAATCATTAACCAAAAATAATATTATATTTATTAGGTAATCACTATCAAATATTTTTCTTTGTCGTTTTTTTATGAAAAAAAAATCATCCCACATAACGATTTATCATGTCTTGATTTACATACAATGTGCTTACCACAGAAAGATTCTGGTTGTCGGCAAAGTAAATTAGGGGACCCAGATCGCGCTACAACAGAAATGTAATATTGATAAATGTTCGCTAAAAACCGAAAAAAAGGTTTTTATTCATCACAATTTCAATATTGGAAATATTAGGAAGAAGGAAATGGTCACCTACTGTTAAATATTGTAATATTTCAGATATTGGCGAATAAGAAGTATGCAGCCGAATTTTTTTCTTCAAATATCTATCTTTGTAGATAAGACAAACTGTTTTTGTAAGTTGCCTTATATTTCTTATACATTGATACGGTGTACAAAACGATTAAAGAGTCGGCACTCACATAGATATTATCAAGTTTTGAAACAATTTAGCGTAGCCGACCCGACTTATAAAATCCAGTACTGATTGTGATACATATAAGTCTATTCTCATGTATTTTTTACTTTCACTATGAAAGAAGTAAAATTGTATTATAATTACCCAAGGTTGTTCTATCGCTTCTAAATCTGTTATTGCCTTCCAAATGCTATCCCTGCCCTCTTGGATTGCCCTCGACGAAACTCCTCTCAGTGTCCTCAGTATCATGGTTATTATCAGCATATCTGCAGCCAATTGTAAACCTGTAATATCAAATATATGTCACGTATTGGTTCATCGCATATATACTTAACGTGCTGTTGGTGAATGTGAATTATTCTACCAGAAATGTACCAATGAAAACCAAGACAAAATAGTGAAAGATTGTTCAGACATGTACAAAAGACTGTCATCTATGTATATGAATTTAGTGACGAATGCAGCATCTACCAAGTAAAGAATATAGAACTTCACCATACAGTTCCTCCTTGTCAGTGTGTAAGGGCCGAAAATATAATCCACTATTACAATAAGTTATAGTTCAAATACTTACAAAAAGGTAGGTATCTCGACATGATGTCTGTTTTCTGCTGTTTGTTGGAAGTGAGAAATGACAGAAATCTTGTAAGATTTATATACTTTATATTACGGTAAAGGCATTCCCATGCGGGTGTTGGGGATTTTTTTCGGTGAAGTTAAATATATATATATATACACGTACTATGTATATGTTAAGATACGTAACAAGACAGTATGTTAAGTACGACAATGGAAATCTGTTTAATCTTCTTAAACGGATATTTAATATACAGATATGTTGATATGAACGTAGTCGGAAAAGGTTTGTATCCCTAAAATGATATTAGTAGGAGTTAATTCGCCGGATCATGTTTCTGTTTGTTTGTTTGTTTGTTTGTTTGTTTTTTTGGGGTTTTTTTTTAGAATTTGGATGAAAGTTTTACATGTAGTGGAAAGGGATTTTTTGTTTCCCCGACAGAAGGATCACACGCCCGACATAGAAAAGTAAAAATGCGTCCTGGAGACAGTGTAGATTGTCTGTGTTCTGACTTACAAGTCATTGATATGACACCTAACTGTAACAAAAGAGGACATAACACTCTGCAAGGCAATCACGTTTGTTTTGATACCCTGTCATACTGAATAGCCGTTCGTAATTATCAGCGATATATCTATGACTCGTGAAAAAGTAAAAAAAAAAATTTTTTGATAATTGAACTACCTTCATCAACGTGTGGTTTTTAATTCAGCATCGAATATTTTGAACCTGCTATTCTCGTGAATATGACATATTTATTCAGTTATCAAGATAATCCTCCTTTTTGAATTTAGGATCGGATGACATAGAATCTTTTTGGTGCCAATTTTGCTTATTACTAGTCAATGCCGCCATTGCCTTTCTTGGCTGATTATTGGCATTTATTTTTTTCGTTTAGTCAACTCAAAACTCGCTTTCTGTAAAATTTAAAGACAGTAAAGATGGTTATTTCTTTCAGGCCAAAAAGCCGCTGTTTTATTTTCTGAAATATCATCTTCTTTCTACAATCCACGGGCGGAATTAGAGTTTTGCACGTTTCTATTGGTCATTTAAAGGATGGCCGTTTTCTGCCAATGCATTCTCCAGAACAGGTATTCGTGAGAGTTGATTGGGTTAATCATTATATCTTATTATGTAATATTCAGCATCAACCTTTGGAATCAAACTAATGAAGAGTTGATGAAACTTCAATGTGGACATTGTGCTCGTGCGGGCGTTCTAAAAATTCATCGTTTTTCTAGGCACGATCTCCGCCTCGTTTAAACGCATGCAGCATAAATATTTCTCTGTGGAAGTTAATTGTGACCATTCCTAAGTCATTGTGTTTTCTGTTTGTGGGAACACACGTGGAAGGTCAGGACATTGATTGGAAGGCACACAATACAGCAAAACTTTCCAAAAGGAAAATGTCCATTAACTAATGGAAACAAAATCACACACGAAAATATTTCATCACAAAACGAAGAATAATGTAACTGACAAAGTTCTAGCTGCATTTGGGTCACTGCACTTGGATCAAAGTATCCTTGACATGAATATAAAAAGGTTCAGACATTGGAAGTAGTAGTCGTCCCACCTACTACTGTCTCTAGAAAAGGGAAATGTGTGTTAAATGGCCAACACAACATTGGGATGTTTGGAGAATGGTGGCATTTCCTTGTTTCCAAGCCGTTGTCATCAGTGGGATTGGGCGCGCTATATCAGTTTGACAGACATCATTGGTGTTTCCATTAATTTAACTTATGTACAAACGGGTATGAGTGTGTGAGAATCCTGCTCATTGCAGACCACTGAGGTTTTTTTTTTATTATTCCGAAATGATGACGAAGTACCAAGGGATATTGAGCGGGATAACGGCTTAACCTAAGTACCAACAATGTCTAGGTTATTCTGGGTAGTAGGTGTGATATCAAATATGTTCAGGAAAAGCAGTAATTTGATTGATGGATTGTTTACATGTGCTTATAGGACTGGTACGAATTTACTTGAGGACGAATGAACAGCAGATGATAATCACGCATTCGCCTCCTTTCCAACAGATTACTTGATAATGTTACAACCAAAGACATAAAGAATGACAGTGTTTTGTATTTTGATAATACGCTTCGAGCACAGAATCGCCAACATTTAACTTAAATGTAGTTGTTTATTGTAATATATTTCTTCAAAATGTGATATGGTCTCTCAATTGTTGGTATGGCTATTGAAGGCCATAGTACTTTTATCAAATTATAGAAAATAAAAAAAACAGTTTTATTTGAGATTCAATTACGGGAAATCTTTGTGTCAATAATGTCATCACAGCTGTATTAAATTTCCTAGATTGAAGGAAGAGATTATTTTTGTTTAACGTTTTTGTATTGTGTTGTTTCGTCATTTGATATACACAATGTGTACTTGTTCACCTTCGGTAAGCTGTTGTGAGGAGGCCATTTTTTTCTGTTTCCTCAACTAAATGATACCACTATGATACTACTGTGCGCTAGTTACAAAGTACTTAAGCAGAAGTACTATATTTGTCCTGTGTCTGTCTTGGTGACTCTGGGTAGTAGGTGTTTTATCAAATACATTCAGTTATTATAAGTAATCTGATTTATTTTTTGACAGAAGTAATCTCCTCAAGAGTTGGCATGGCTATAGAAAACCTAACCATATCTAAAAAAGTAATAATAGAAAACAAGAATATGTCAGTGAAATCATCACAGTGGTATTTGATATTCCTAGTTTGAAGGAAGAAAATATTTGTGTGTGTATGATTTATGTTGTGCTGTCCTTTGAGATACAAACTGTATATTTGGTTACCTTCAGTAAGCTGTTGTGGGGATGACAATTTATCTGTTTGCTCCTCTAAACGACATTGTTGTGCGCTAGTTATAAAGTACTGAGCAGAAGTACTTCCATATACAGAGCAGTACAAATATGGCTGTATAACTCACTTACGTCAATCTCAACATCTCAGGACAATTTTGGTATGGCTCTGGCTTAATTCTGATTCTTGACGGAATTGGCCAAAAAGTTGTGATTGGTAGTTACATGTATCATTTCTTATAGGAAACTTTCGTTATACCCCTTATAACAAGTAAAAATAGCACATTCACATATCGGATATACATTATCCTCTGTGTCTCAAGTATCGCACATGAACAGGAAAGTTACACAGATAAGATCAGTCTACATTTTACAAATGAAAAATATTTATTTTTTGTATTAAACAACAACCAATCAAATTCCATTTATAAATTTAGGACGTGAAATGCCTGGATATAAAAATGATCTGGTATGAAATAGTTCTAAACTAAATACCTTTATTAAACCCGAAAACAACAGATTAAAAGACAAAATATGGTTTTCATATATATATGTGAATAAGCAATACACAACACGAACATTTCAAAAAACAATATCAAAATGAATTAATGGCAATTTTCATAATATTTAAATGGCTGAAATGTACAGTTCTTAGAGAACATTCGACCGCAACATCTCAGCAAAATTTTGGAAAGGCTCTGGCAAAATTCCGAGTCTTGGCGGAATTGCCGAAAAGTTGTGATTAGTAATAACATGTATCATTACCTAGAAATAACTTTCGTTATTCGCTACGCCCTCTAACAAGTAAAAACAACACATTAACATATCGAATACACATTATCCTCTCCATCTCCTGTATCACACAGGAACAGGAAAGTCCCACAAAAAGATAACATCAGTCAACATTTAACATATGAAAAATATTCATTTTTGTAGGTTTTTTTGCATGTAGAATGCTTGGTTAAAAAATGATCTGGTTTCAAAAAGTTCTAAATTAAATAGCTTTATTAAATCCACAAACAACAGATTAAAAGACAAAATATAGTTTTCATATATATATGTGTGTGTGTGAAAAAACAATACCCAAATACACATCACGAACATTTAAAAAAAACAATCTATCATTCTATAACAACTGAAGATAAAAGTATGATTCAATGCCAATTTTCCTAATATTTAAAAGATTACGTGAAAAATATAAAATGAAGTTTTTTACAATAACAAAAAAACGTGCATACCTCATTAACTAAAAATTGGAGCCCTGGGCCTGTAAATAGGAATTACAATATATTTCGGTAGGAAAACGCATCTATTATGTGACATGTTTTCTCCTTGTCTGACGGTGCCGTTAAATAGTCTTTATACAAGAAATCTTGATACGTTACCATGACCTCACTACTATTTTTAAGTTTCTAGGTATGACAGAATATTTCGCTTTGCACTCGTGAAAATATCGATATTCTGTTATATTCGTGAAATATGTTTGATATTAAACGGGAAACAATTCAATATCCTCTATAAATTACAGTCTCTCCAATATCTCAGAGATGTATGCAAAAGCAAATTCTAAGTAATATTTTCTTACAAAGCTTTTTTTATCAATTTGTTATCAAACTTAAAGAGGCTTACCCGCAGACGGACCGGTAAACGGCACATCTCCGATCACTAAATAAACTTCAGTACACGTTTCTATGTGACAAAATTAGAGGCTTTCCGACTTTATTTCTTGAAAACAATTACAGAATATGTATTTAAAAGACGTTTTAAAACTCAACCTGAGAGGGAAATGTATGGAATATAACGGCAAATCTTCTTTGTAAATCGCCGCTGCCTTTGAAGTTATCACTGTGCGGCACTGTGCACGTGCTTGTTTCTTTGATGTGTCAATCAAATTAGACTCCACTTTATAGCGGGGACTTATTGCGGGTTGCGATTAAATAAATAATATTTAAAAAATGAGGTTCAATATCACTTTTCAGCGTTTTATCAGGAAAATAAAATGAAAAACTCAACAATTCCAACAATCTGTCATGTGTAAAAAATCTTTTTCTATTAGCCAATTTTTCTGATCTCTCTGCGGGCAAGCCTCTTTAAAAAAGTTTCATTTTACAGACCGTCAGCCCTATCCACAAAAGCAGCCATAGAATCTATGACGATGTGAAAAAGTTTCTGGTATTTCGTAAGCTGGTCTCTACATCCCGAGCAAACTGGACTCCATGGTCATTGGTGTCGTTACAACTAACATTTGTCGAAACTACGCGACTGAAAGAGCAATCTTTCATCGTCTCTTCAAGATGGAGGATTAGGACGCCTACAAGATATGTTAATAGGCCTCCTGTTTGAATTGACGTCTGGAAATGAGCACAATTCTCTCCGAAATCGAGGTCTGTTCCTTCCAGAAAATGAACGTATCTTTGAGCTACTTCTAGATCATATATAATGCTAGGTAATGTGGCCGAGTTAAGATCGCCACATCGAACAGTATCTCTTTCCTGAAAAGCCAATATAATACATTATTTAATCATATTGTATGCAGTTAAATTAGGAAGTCAATTGATAACCGTTATATAATCATTAACCAATGATAATATTATATTGATTAGGTAATCACTATCCAATATTTTTCTTTGTCGTGTTTTTACATGATTTACATACAATGTGCTTACCACAGAAAGATTCTCGTTGTCGGCAAAGTAAATTAGGGGACCCAGATCGCGCTACAACAGAAATGTAATATTGATAAATGTTCGCTAAAAACCGGAAAATGTTATTATTTATCACAATTTCAATATATGAAATATTAGGATGAAGGAAATGGTCACCTACTGTTAAATATTGTAATATTTCAGATATTGGCGAATAAGAAGTATGCAGCCGAATTTTTTTCTTCAAATATCTATCTTTGTAGATAAGAAAAACTGTTTTTGTAAGTTGCCTTATATTTCTTATACATTGATACGGTGTACAAAACGATTAAAGAGTCGGCACTCACATAGATATTATCAAGTTGTGAAACAATTTAGTGTAGCCGACCCGACTTATAAAATCCAGTACTGATTGTGATATATATAAGTCTATTCTCATGTATTTTTTACTTTCTCTATGAAAGAAGTAAAATTGTATTAGAATTACCCAAGGTTGTTCTATCGCTTCTAAATCTGTTATTGCCTTCCAAATGCTATCCCTGCCCTCTTGGATTGCCCTCGACGAAACTCCTCTCAGTGTCCTCAGTATCATGGTTATTATCAGCATATCTGCAGCCAATTTTAAACCTGTAATATCAAAGATATGTCACGTATTGGTTCATCGCATATATACCTAACGTGCTGTTGGTGAGTGTGAATTATTCTACCAGAAATGTACCAATGAAAACCAAGACAAAATAGTGGAACATTGGTCAGACATGTACAAAAGACTGTCACCTATGTATATGAATTTAATGACGAATGCAGTATCTACCAAGTAAAGAATATAGAACTTCACCATACAGCTTCTCCTTGTCAGTGTGTAAGGGCCGAAAATATAATCCACTATTACAATAGGTTATAGTTCAAATACTTACAAAAAGGTAGGTATCTCGACATGATGTCTGTTTTGTGGTGTTCGTTGGAAGTGAGAAATGACAGAAATCTTGTAAGATTTATATTACTTTATATTACGGTAAGGGCATTCCCATGCGGGTGTTGGGGATTTTTTTCGGTGAAGTTAAATATATATATATATACGTACTATGTATATGTTAAGATACGTAACAAGACAGTATGTTAAGTACGACAATGGAAATCTGTTTAATCTTCTTAAACGGATATTTAATATACAGATATGTTGATATGAAAGTAGTCGGAAAAGGTTTGTATCCCTAAAATGATATTAGTAGGAGTTAATTCGCCGGATCATGTTTCTGTTTTTTTTTTTTGTTTTTTTTTTCAGAATTTTGATGAAAGTTTTACATGTAGTGGAAAGGGATTTTTTGTTTCCCCGACAGAAGGATCACACGCCCGATATAGAAAAGTAAAAATGCGTCCTGGAGACAGTGTAGATTGTCTGTGTTCTGACTTACAAGTCATTGCTATGACACTTGACTGTAACAAAATAGGACATAACACTCTGCAAGGCAATCACGTTTGTTTTGATACCCTGTCATACTGAATAGCCATTCATAATTATCAGCGATTTATCTGTGACTCGTGAAAAACTTTAAAAAACAAATTGATGATTGAACTACCTTCATCAACGCGTGGTTTTTAATTCAGCATCGAATATTTTGAACCTGCTATTCTCGTGAATATAACATACAAAAAACGTATTTATTCCGTTATCAAGATAATCCTCCTTTTTGAATTTAGGATCGGATGACATAGAATCTTTTTGGTGCCAATTTTGCTTATTACTAGTCAATGACGCCATTGCCTTTCTTGGCTGACTATTGGCATTTGTTTTTTCGTTTAGTCAACTCAAAACTCGCTTTCTGTAAAATTTAAAGACAGTAAAGATGGTTATTTTTTTCAGGCCGAAAAGCCGCCGTTTTATTTTCTGAAATATCATCTTCTTTCTACAATCCATGGGCGGAATTAGAGTTTTGCACGTTTCTATTGGTCATTTAAAGGATGGCCGTTTTCTGTCAATGCATTCTCCAGAACAGGTATTCGTGAGAGTTGATTGGGTTAATCATTGTATCTTATTATGTAATATTCAGCATCAACCTTTGGAATCAAACTAATGAAGAGTTGATGAAACTTCAATGTGGACATTGTGCTCTTGCGGGCGTTCTAAAAATTCATCGTTTTTCTAGGCACGATCTCCGTCTCGTTTAAACGCATGCAGCATAAATATTTCTCTGTGGAAGTTAATTGTGACCATTCCTAAGTCATTGTGTTTTCTGTTTGTGGGAACACACGTGGAAGGTCAGGACATTGATTGGAAGGCACACAATACAGCAAAACTTTCCAAAAGGAAAATGTCCATTAACTAATGGAAACAAAATTACACACGAAAATATTTCATCACAAAACGAAGAATAATGTAACTTACAAAGTTCTAGCTGCATTTGGGTCACTGCACTTGGATCAAAGTATCCTTGACATGAATATAAAAAGGTTCAGACATTGGAAGTAGTAGTCGTCCAACCTACTACTGTCTCTAGAAAAGGGAAATGTGTGTTAAATGGCCAACACAACATTGGGATGTTTGGAGAATGGTGGCATTTCCTTGTTTCCAAGCCGTTGTCATCAGTGGGATTGGCCGCGCTATATCAGTTTGACAGACATCATTGGTGTTTCCATTAATTTAACTTATGTACAAACGGGTATGAGTGTGTGAGAATCCTGCTCATTTCA